>NC_059163.1:94151411-94384754 GCF_019923935.1 Bubalus bubalis
TTGGAACTAGTGGTTTGGAGTAATGATGTATGTTTCTGCAGGAAAATATGTTTTAAATTTTTTTTTTTAAATTGGAGTATACTTGCTTTACAATGTTGTGTTCATTTCTACTGTACAACTCTGTGAATCAGCTATATGTATACATATATCCTTTCCCTTTTGAGCTTCCCTCCCTCCCTCCAACCCACCCATCTAGGTCATCACAAAACACTGAACTGGCCTCCCAGTGCTGTAAAGTAGCTTCCCACTGGCTATCTGCTTTAGACATAATAGTGAATTGTATCAGTGCTACTCTCTCAATTTGTCCCACCCTTCCCTTCTCTCCCTGTGTCCACAAGCCCATTCATTCTCTATGTCTGCATCTCTATTCCTACCTTGCAAGTAGGTTCATAAAAATGATCTCATTTATAAATTTTTTTATCTCTATAAGTTAACTTCTAGGTTTCTTACTTAAAATTTTCATTTGTTTGAACATAGCTAATCTTAAATTGTTTAATCATTCCTTCCTTTATTTATTAAGAAAATATTTATTAAACACCTTTTCTTAAGGCTTCTGGATATACAAAAATGGATAAGATAGGTCCCCAACTTCAAGAAGCTCATTATTTAATGGAAAATTTTCTGTTTTGATGACTTACTTATTAATGTGCATGAATTCATAGTTTATAGTTTTGATTACCATGTGGCTGTAGGCAACAAATAGTTGTTCTCACAAGCACAAAAACAGTATTTTATAAAAACAGCCTATGCTTTATTTGTTAAAAGAAAACCTTTTCAAATAATAAAATTAAATTTATAGTAAGGCTCTGGTATCTTCATCATGTATGATAATTACCCTTTGAAATAGCTTTTAGGCAGCTGTAGTAAGCGTGATCCTTCATTTTGTCTAAATTTTTATGTGAGAACTCCAAAAACAATACAAGCAAAAATTACTTTAATTTTTATCTTTCACTTAAAGGTGCTTTAGGTTTTAGTGATGAATAGAAGAAAGGAAGTGATTTTTTTAAAGCATATCAAACATTTTGAAGAGTTACATTTGAATTTAAAATGCTTGGATAGAATTGGTCTCATGTGCCATTTGGTTTGGCTTACTTTGAAGTCTTGGACGCAAAAGTTCTGACCAGAAAGTATCAAAGAGCAAAATGTGAAACCTTAGCCAGGAAAAATAAAGTGATCAAACAGCTAAGTCATGAAAGAAAATATTTACACCAGACGAAGCTTGCAGTTGATTCAAAAGACAAATATTAAGGAACAAAAAAGTAAAACATTAACATCTGTTTCAAAATACTGTAATGAGTTAGAAATTGGACATTCATTTCAGTTGGCCAGTAGCTTAATACCTTGTTAAAACATCAGACAGATGGTGAAAACCACTTGTATTTATCTCACCAGTCATACTCATGGCAGAGTTCTAGTAATTTTCTCTGAGTGTTAAAATGCAGTGCTAAAGAAGAGGCACTTGTTGGAAGGAGATAATCTATATTAAAAAATAAGCCTAACATTTACTATTTTATTAATTAACTTAACATGTCCTTGATTAAAAAGGAAATTAGAATATTTGGAACATAAGTCACCTCTGTACTTCCAGAGATCATCAGTCAGAAGTTTTAGATATAGCAGTTTACCTGTAGTAATCCTTGACTTTTCACTACCCATTTTATTATTTTGGAGTTAGATGTGCTGGAAATCAGAATTAAAAATGAACCGTTTGCCTTCTGGATGTATCATGCTAATGATGACAGAAATAAAGCATTGCATTTGTGTCTGTTTTTTCATTTCTATAAAACTTCTTTATGTATTCATGAATATTTGTAACAGTTTTGTGAGAGAGAAATTATTGTTCCTGTTTTACAGAGTAAGAAACCCAAATCACATGTAAAAATATATGATAGGACTGGAATTAGAATACAGGCTTTATGATATCAAGGTCATTGCTTTTCCACTAGACTTCACTTATCTGAAGAGATTTCACACATTTATTTACAAGAGTAGTATGATCAACTAAGGGTAAAATGGCATCATCGTGCCAATGTTTGTCTATGAAAATGTACCTCAACCTTTTTAGTTATCAAGGAAATACAAATTAAACCTATTGTACAACGGTTTGTGAGTCTCACCCTCAGATGGCCAGACATTAGAAAGTCTGCCACTGCTGTCCAGCAAGTGCTGGAGAAGTAAGCAATAGAATCTGTTGTACACCGCTAGGAGGAGTATAAATTGGTACAACCCCTCTCAAGAAGCATTTGGTGTGGTGTTATAAAGTTGAAAGTGCACATGTCTTATGGCCTAGAAATTCAGTGCTAGGTTTATACTCCTGGGGAGACTTTTGCTAGAAGTGTTGCTACACAACAACATACTATGTGTAGAAACACATATGCTTTTTCTAGCAACATAGTTTATAGTACAAAGAGAAACGAAATAAATGCTCGTTGACATTTGAATGAATAATATATTCATAAAACAGACATAAAAATTAATGACTTAAATCTACATACAGCAATGTGAATGGCTCTTTTAAATAAATATTGTTGACTAAAAAAAGCAAATCACAAAGGAATAATGGCAGCATAACTCCAGTACTATAAAGTTCAGATATGTGCTTGACTAAACAATATATTAATATTTTTTAGGGTTACAAACCTGGTAAAAATGTAAATAAATGGAAGAGAATTATCAACACACAAATAGGGACTTTTAGTGATAATTTCATATTCATTATTTAAACTGGTTGGTAGGTACATGAGTGTTCTTTTAAGCTTTATTCTTTACACCTTATTCATATTTAATAGTCTGTATTTTATATTTACTAAAGCAATTTTTTTAAAAACTTATGTTGGTGAAGGTTAAGGAAAAGAGGCAGTCCTATATACTGCTTATAAGAATATAAATTGCCATAACTTGAAAGGGCAACTTGGAAACACATATAAAAGTTTAAAATTCATCTACCTTGTGACTTCGTAGTATCATGTCTAGGAATTTGTCTTTCATCTATATATTTATGGGAAATGGGATATCTGTAATATATCCATGTAAGCATTTTAAGTAGTAGTCAACTTCCAAATATCCTCCTTCAGAGTTGTATCACATAAATTAAGTGTATCAATGCAATGAAATTATTGGCAGTTTTCAAAAAGAATGAGACAAATCTATACTTATTTTATAAGAATGATCTCTAAAATATATTTTGAGTGAAAAAGAGTACAGAATAGTGCATATACTATACTTCCCTATAGGGCAATGATGACAAACTATTAACTTTATTTGTACATAAATAGTGTGAGTGACTGGAGTACAGAGATTGGAGTCTTACATTTCAATTTATATGTTTTTACAGATTTTGACATTCCTACTATTCAAAAGAATAAATACTATTTTCAAAGATAAAATTTAAATAAGAGTTAAGTATAAAGAGAAGATAGGCAGTAAGGAAGAAGGAAAAACACCTCGAAACCTGGAAGTCTGAAGGCAATGTGTTAATACAGAGGAAAACAAAGAAAAGAGCTAAAAGCGAGATAGGTTTAACATTCCTTGAGACTCGTATATTTCCTCTTGATTCCTAGACATAAGACCTGTATTATGGTAGTTAAGAATTCTTCCTAGCAAGAGTTGTTCATTTAATCTCATTGAGCTTTTGTATGGATTATACTGTACTGATAGTAAAAACGTACCACTACGTACATATTTCCCCCTTTCTAGCTCATGGTAATAAATTCATTCTTAAATTATACCATTTTAGGTATCCATCATACTTGGCACCTGAGGTAATTGCGCAAGGAATTTTCAAAACCAGTGATCATGTGCCAAGTGAAAAACCATTGCCTTCTGGCCCCAAATCAGATGTCTGGTCTCTTGGAATCATTTTATTTGAGCTCTGTGTGGTATGTATAAAGACATATTAAACTAATAAAAATAGTGTGTTTATTAGAAAAATATTTTGGGGTAGGAAAGCTATTTAGTAATAGCATCTTTTTATCCTTTTTTGCAAATTGACTAGATATGAGGATAAAAGGCTGAAATCTCAATTTGATTTTTTAAAAAATCCCACTTGACAATTTACTTGAATATTATTTTGGTATACCTAGAACTATTTGCCGGAGAAGGCAGTGGCACCCCACTCCAGTACTCTTGCCTGGAAAATCCCATGGATGGAGGAGCCTGGTGGGCTGCAGTCCATGGGGTTGCGAAGAGTCGGACACGACTGAGCGTCTTCACTTTCCCTTTTCACTTTCATGCATTGGAGAAGGAAATGGCAACCCACTCCAGTGTTCTTGCCTGGAGAATCCCAGGGTCTGGGGAGCCTGGTGGGCTAATGTCAGTGGGGTCGCACAGAGTTGGACACAACTGAAGCGACTTAGCAGCAGCAGCAGAACTATTTGCACCTGTACTAAGTATTAAAAACTTACACTGTATTAAGTGTAAAAAGCATATTTAGAAACTTTACACTAAAACTGCTTACATAGTTCAGTATATTCATGCTCTCTCTCCCATCTGTGATATTATTTCTTCCTTACATACCTTTTCCTCCCCTATTCTGTCTTCAATAAGACTCACTTATAAGAGTTGGCTTTTTATGAGGCCTTCCTGAAATATCCTCTATATTTATTTGTGTAATAAAGACTATACAGTTATTGTAAACAAAGGAATTAAAAATACAGTAGCTTAGAGAGTTCCCTGGTGGTCCAGCTGGTTAAGACTTCAAGCTTCCAATGCAGGGGGCACAAGTTGCATCCCTGGTCAGGGAACAAAGATCCCACGTGCATGCAGCCAAAAAAATAAAATGCCAATATCATCATAATGAAGGTTTTTTTTAATGCAGTGCCCTGAAGAACACAGATGTTTTTCTCCCTCATGTAACAGTCTTCAGAAAGAGTGGGCTCTGTTCCACAATGTCATGCCAAAACTTTGGCTATCAGGGATCGCTCCAAAAGATGCTGCTTTATCCTCCTCTTTAGCCATAAGAAAAGGAGAGGAGTGAATTCTTGGTAACTGCCTTTAAGAAGATGATGTAAAATTTGCAGGCATCAACTCTGCTTTTCACTAGTGACAGTTTACTGATGTGGCCATAGAAAGGTGCCTGATAGACCAGGATGAATTTGGAGAGACAGCTAATATTTTGTTGATTCTGCCTCCAAATACCTGCCATGGTTAGTCTCCGTTTTCTTTATTCTCTTCTATTTTAGCATTTGTTATATGTACCTACTTGGACAATGAGGTCTTTAGGGGCAGACAATTTTATTGTTTATCTGTTGTTCTGTTTTCCAATGGATTTTTAAAGTATTTTTGAAATATTAACTCATTGATCTTTACCATAGCTAAGGATTAGGATGATATTATTTTCATTTTGTGTGTTTTGTGTACAGAAAAGTAGTAGTAGTAGCAGAAGTAGTAAAGCATAATAGTTAAGAGACAGACTTTCATAGTCAGAGAGAACTTGGTTTGAAATCTTATGCAACAAAGTGTAGTTGTGTGACTTAAGGTAACTAATGTAACTAATATAGGGTGTTATATCACAGTACATAAATGTTAGCTTTTATTATTAACACTTAAATGTTAACAATTACATGGTAGCTTATACATTGGCATTGCTTTTTCTAAGGGAAAATGCCAGACTTTGCTATCCTTTGTCTAGACCATCTTCCTTTTCATTGGTATGAAAATATAGTAAATCTCATTTTTTGTTTAAAATCACAGCCTAATTGAAAATTTTTGTTGGAATGTAAAGTATGCTGCTGCTGCTGCTGCTAAGTCGCTTCAGTCGTGTCCGACTCTGTGCGATCCCAGAGATGGCAGCCCACCAGCCTCCCCCATCCCTGGGATTCTCCAGGCAAGAACACTGGAGGGGGTTGCCATTTCCTTCTCCAATGCATGAAAGAGAAAAGTGAAAGTGAAGTCGCTCAGTCTTGTCTGACTCTTAGCGACCCCATGGACCGCAGCCTTCCAGGCTCCTCCATCCATGGGATTTTCCAGGCAAGAGTACTGGAGTGGGGTGCCATTGCCTTCTCCATGTAAAGTATACATAAGTGTAAATATGACAAATGTAACTTTTCCTTTTTATTACCATTAATTATATTTAAACTACTTATGATCTGGGTATTTCTTATATGAGTAATTCAGTTCAACAAATGTTGATGAGTATTTACTGTGTGTATAATAATACAACAGGCATAAACTGGGATTAAAATGTATTGTCAAAGAGCCCATGCTGCTGCTGCTGCTGCTGCTAAGTCGCTTCAGTCGTGCCTGACTCTGTGCGACCCCATAGATGGCAGCCCACCAGGCCCTTCCGTCCATGGGATTCTCCAGGCAAGAACACTGGAGTGGGGTGCCATTGCCTTCTCCGAAAGAGCCTATAATGTAATGCAAATCCATAAACTTTGAAGATAAGCACAAAGAACTGCATGAATTATAAGAAAGGAAATATTAATTTCATAATAGGGGCTTCATGACATTTTAAGAGGTACTCAAAGTTTAGACAGTCCAGTTTTAGAATGGTTTGAATCTTCCTTATCAAACCTTTAGATTTCATACAAAATATTAAATATAAATTAATAAGTAAAATGGATAGGAGCCATATCCTAGGAGACTTTGAATGCCATATTGAGAGGATTATATTTATATAAGATAGGGGAGTCATTTAAAGTTTTTAAGCAAGCTGAAATCAAACCTGCAGTTTTAGAAGATTAATTTTTTTAAAGGTGGGTCTTTTTTAATTTAATTATTATTGGAGTATAGTGGCTTTACAATGTTGTATTAGTTTCAAGTGTACATCAAAGTGCATTAGTTATACATACACATACATCCACTCTTTTTTAGATACTTTTCCCATATAGATCATTACAGAGTATTGTATACCACTTCCTGTGTTATACAGTAGGTCCTTAATAGTTACCTATTTTAATGGCAACCCACTCCAGTGTTCTCACCTGGAGGATCCCAGGGACGGCAGAGCCTGGTGGGCTGCCGTTTATGGGGTCGCACAGAGTCGGACACGACTGAAGTGACTTAGCAGCAGCAGCAGCAGTGTGTATAATATATGTCAACCCCAGTATCCCAATTTATCCCTCCCTCCCCTTACCCTCAGAAACCGTAAAATTGTTTTCTACATCTGTGACTCTATTTTGTAGATAAATTCATTTGTACCATTTTTTTTAGGTTCCACATGTAAGCAACATTATACAATATTTATGACTTATTTCACTCAGTATGACAATCTCTAGGTCCATCCATGATGCTGCAGATGGCATTATTTCCTTCTTTTTCATGGCCGAATAATATTTCATTGTACATATTTTCTTTGTATTTCATTGTACCACATCTTCTTTATCCATTCCTCTTTCAGTGAATGTGTAGGTTGCTTCCATGTCCTGGCTATTGTAAATAATACTGCAATGGACTTTGGGGTGCATGTATCTTTTCAAATTATGGTTTTCCTGGGGTATATGCCCACTTAATCATATGGTAGTTCTATTTTTAGTTGTTTAAGGAACCTCCATACTATTCTCCATAAAGGCTGTACAAATTTACATTCTCACCAACAATGTAACACTGTTCTCTTTGCACCCTTTTCAGCATTTATTATTTGTAGATTTTTTGATGATGGCCATGCTGACCAGCGTAAGATGATACTTCATTGTAGCTTTGATTTACATTTCTCTAATAATTAATGATGTTTAGCATCTTTTCATGTGCTTTTTGGCCATCTGTGTGTCTTCTTTGGGGAAATTTCTATTTAGATCTTCCGCCCATTTTTTGATTGGGTTGGTTTTTTGTTATTGAGCTGCATGAGCTGTTTGTATATTTTGGAGATTAACCCCTTGTCAGTTGCTTCATTTGCAAATATTTTCTCCCGTTCTGTGGGTTTTTTCATTTTGCTTATGATTTCCTTTGCTGTGCAAAAGCTTTTAAGTTTAATTATGTCCCTTTTGTTTATTTTTGCTTCTCTTTTCATTACTCCAGGAGGTAGATCAAAAAAGATCTTGCTTCAGTTTATGTCAGAGAGTGTTCTGCTTGTGTTTTTCTATAAGAGTTTTATGGTATCTGGCCTTACATTTAGGTCTAGAAGATTAACATTGATAGTAGTGTAAGAGATTAAAAAGAGAGAGGAGGGGCAATTTATTTTCAATGATCTCTCCATCTGTAGTTCTAATTTCATAAAACTTTAAGAAAGTTTTTTCTTCTCTATTGAAAAAAAGAAAATCAGAGCCTCTTTCACTGCATAAAGACCAAGCTGTCTTCTTAAACCTTCTCCTTCTAAGTCTTTTTAAATGATCATACAAGTTTACTTTGTTTATAATAATAGAATAGCCAAAATTTATGAAGCATTTTCTTTATGCAGAAAATGCTAAGCAGTTTTTTATACATCATATAACCTTCACTGCAACCTACATGGCATGTATAGTTAACATTCCAGTTTATAAATGAGGAAAGTGAGGTTTAAAGTGGTAAAGTAATTTACCCATAGTATATAACCCGTGGTGGAAAGTCCAGCTTGACACACAGTAGTTGCTCAACACATAATCATTGAAGTTGTGCTTGATTCAAGACTCTTTTTCAAGGAGCCCTCTGAAGCCAACTAATAAGGAATAAGGAAACAACTAAAATATAACATGTGTATCTTAAAATAAAGGGCTATACCAGCTACTATGGAAAACACAAAGATGGTTGTCTTAAGTAATTTTGAGAAGAGGAAGGAGTGTTGTGGGATGTTTCTTAGTGGCGACAACAGATCATCTGGGTCATGATATATAAGTGAGAATTAGCTGTGTGGATGAAAGGGTGAAAAGACATTTTGGTCTCTTAATCAAATAAAACTCCTGGAGTCTTAGACAACCAGATATATCTTAGACAACCAGATATATGTGGGTCTCAAAAATGAAGAATGCTTGAGATAAAACTAAAATGTAATGATTCTTAGATATACAAAATGTTTAAATGGTAAGCATTATGCAACATTAAAAAAATGTATGTCACCAATGATTTTTCTTTAGTGGAGCCAATTCAAAAAAAATCTGATATACACGTGTATACCTGTGGCGGAATCATATTGATTTATGGCAAACCAATACAATATTATAAAGTAATTAGCCTCCAATTAAAATAAATAAATTTATATTTAAAAAAAAAACAAAAAATCTGATAAAACTTCTGAAGAGAAATAGAGATAATTGAAAAATCATTTTCAGCAATGAAAAATAAAACCTCCCTCCCTGGGAAGAATATGTAAATGTTAATAAGAATTGCTTTTATCTTTTATGTAGGGAAGAAAATTATTTCAGAGTTTGGATATTTCTGAAAGACTAAAATTTTTGCTTACACTGGGTAAGTGTCTCACAATTATCTTTCAGTTATAAATATAATCTTTAGTGAGAGTAATTATACACATAGAGAATATGTTCTTCAAAATACTAACTACACTGAAAAGGCTTCACTTTCTTCAGCTTTCCAGTGATCAGTGATAAGCATTAACAGGACAGTTTAAGCACCCTTGAGGTACTATAGGAGAGCTTTTCCTGATTCACTGTAAGGAATTATAATGTTCTTGGATATAATCTTAGCTTTATGATCTAGCCAACCAAACTAACTTTTGAATCAAAATATGAAATTATAAAATTGTACTTCTCTGTAGCAGTTACCTTCAACGTACTACAACTTTTGAGCTTTCCATTTAGTGAATTATATGTAAGTAATGACTGACGACGGAGAAGGCAATGGCACCCCACTCCAGTACTCTTGCCTGGAAAATCCCATGGATGGAGGAGCCTGGTGGGCTACAGTCCATGGGGTCGCTGAGAGTCAGACACGACTGAGCGACTTCACTTTCACCTTTCACTCTTATGCATTGGAGAAGGAAATGGCAACCCACTCCAGTGTTCTTGCCTGGAGAATCCCAGGGACAGGGGAGCCTGGTGGGCTGCCGTCTCTGGGGTCGCACAGAGTCGGACACGACTGAAGCGACTTAGCAGCAATGACTGAGGAAGAATGTTTATTTTTCCTTCTAACAAGCTCATATGTTTCACATGTGTATAATCCAAATACTTGTAATTCACATTTATAAAAATTTGTGTAATCCACTTTGAAGTAGAATAAGTTAAGGATGTATGGTAAAAAAAAGGAGAGAAAAACAGTGATAGAGCGCTTTGTATAAAAGAGTGTCAGATCGGTGTCCAGGTTAATAGGGTCTACAAATATGGATGTGTATAGAATAATATTAGTGAATATTAAATAACAATGGATTGTAAATAAAATTGTATAAAATTTTATAATTTTATTACTTTAATTTGAAAGATTGGTAATATGGCTATTAAGGAATCTTAGAGATCTATAAATGGTGTCTATAGGCTAAACCTTATACTTTAAAGACCAGAAAAAATATGTGCACATTCTTCAATTGTATTTAATAAAAACAGTCTTATAAGCATAAAAATAAAGCCTTTTTTCATTTATTAAAACATATAAGGAAAAGTCTCAAGCTTTTTAATATTCCAAGTTCCAAAATTGCATTATACAATTTAAAATAATGTTATTAAAGTTTAACTCCCAGTCTGGAAAGTTGTAAAAGCAGCTTTAATTCATGTAGTTTTCCTCTTTTATAGACTGTGTAGATGACACTATAATAGTTCTGGCTGAGGAGCATGGTTGTCTGGACATTATAAAGGTTTGTCATTACTCTGTTCTTGAACATTTATTTTGCATACTTGGCATCCAGTAGCATACTATTTTAAAGCAAAGGCTTTCCAAAAAAGTCAAAACTTCTTAAAGTAGAAAATGATGTAAGTAATATAAATTTTTAAGTGGATTGTTTAAAATAATTACTTTCTCTCTCTGTTTACCAGGAGCTTCCTGAAACTGTGATAGATCTTTTAAAGAAGTGCCTCACCTTCCACCCTTCCAAGAGGTTGATATCAAGAGTTTGGGATTATTACTGAGATCTTAACATATAAGTACTTAATTTTTTAATACTAATGGATTAAATAAGAATATTAACATATGTAGTAATGTATGATTGATATTAGTATCATAACTGTTAGTTTTGGCTTTAATGTATGGTCATAAGAGAAGAAAAAAAATAATTAAAACATGATCAGAAAGCTGACATATACCAAAATCAGCCACTAGTTCATTTCCTAACCTCCAATTTGAAAATTAGCTAAACTATGGAAGGTAGATATGCCTAGATACAATGATATGAGAAAAATGAGAACAAAAGTTTATTGGCAAATAAGTATTATAGAAAAAACTTACATAGTGAGCTAAGTTAATAATTGTTGATAATGTAAAAGGATTTCCTAGAAGTTTTATTACGTTCATTTGATGATGTCACTGTTACCCATTCATTTGTCACTAAACTCTGTAAGTATGTAATATTTGAAAATAATATATTATAATTTATCTTTATGAAAACGTCTTTATCAAGACATGTTCGAATGAGAGGAATGGTATTAAAAGCATAATTTTGGGTAAATATACCACATGAATTTATCTCAGATGACCATTACATCTACTACTGTGGGCACACACCCCTTAGAAGAAATGGAGTAGCCATCATTGTCAACAAAATATTCCAAAATGCAGTACTTGGATGCAGTCTCAAAAACGACAGAATGATCTCTGTTCATTTCCAAGGCAAACCATTCAATACCAGGGTAATCCAAGTCTATGCCCTAACTAGTAACGCTGAAGAAGCTGAAGTCGAACAGTTCTATGAAGACCTACAAGACCTTTTAGAACTAACACCCAAAAAAGATGTCCATATCATTATAGGGGACTGGAATACAAAAGTAAGAAGTCAAGAAACACCTGGAGTAACAGGCAAATTTGGCCTTGGAGTACAGCATGAAGTAGGGCAAAGGCTAATAGAGTTATGCCAAGAGAATGCACTGGTCATAGCAAACACCCTCTTCCAACAACACAAGAGAAGACTCTCCATGTGGACATCACCAGATGGCCAACACCGAAATCAGATAATTATATTCTTTGCAGCCAAAGATGAAAAAGCTCTATACAGTCAGCAAAAACAAGACAGGTAGCTGACTGTGGCTCAGATCATGAACTCCTTACTGCCAAATTCAGACTTAAATTGAAGAAAGTGGGGAAAATCACTAAATGATTCAGGTATGACCTAAATCAAATACCTTATGATTATACAGTAGAAGTGAGAAATAGATTTAAGGGACTAGATCTGATAGAGTGCCTGATGGATGGAGGTTTGTGATATTGTACAGGAGACAGGGATCAAGACCATCCCCAAGAAAAAGAAATGCAAAAAGGCAAAATGGCTGTCTGAGGAGGCCTTACAAATAGCTGTGAAAAGAAGAGAAGTGAAAAGCAAAGGAGAAAAGGAAAGATATAAACATCTGAATGCAGAGTTCCAAAGAATATCAAGGAGAGATAAGAAAGCCTTCCTCAGTGATCAATGCAAAGAAATAGAGGAAAACAATAGAATGGAAAAGACTAGAGATCTCTTCAAGAAAATTAGAGATACCAAGGGAACATTTCATGTAAAGATGGGCTCGATAAAGGACAGAAATGGTATGGACCTAACAGAAGCAGAAGATATTAAGAAGAGGTGGCAAGAATACACAGCAGAACTGTACAAAAAAGATCGTCACTATCCAGGGAATCACGATGGTGTGATCCCTCACCTAGAGCCAGACATCCTGGAATATGAAGTCAAGTGGGCCTTAGAAAGCATCACTATGAACAAAGCTAGTGGAGATGATGGAATTCCAGTTGAGCTATATCAAATCCTAAAAGATGATGCTGTCAAAGTGCTGCATTCAATATGCCAGCAAATTTGGAAAACTCAGCAGTCGCCACAGGACTGGAAAAGGTCAGTTTTCATTCCAATTCCAAAGAAAGGCAATGCCAAAAGAATGCTCAAACTCCCACACAATTGTACTCATCTCACACGCTAGTAAAGTAATGCTCAAAATTCTCCAAGCCAGGCCTCAGCAATCATGAACCGTGAACTTCCAGATGTTCAAGCTGGTTTTAGAAAAGGCAGAGGAACCAGAGATCAAATTGCCAACATTCACTGGATCATCGAAAAAACAAGAGAGTTCCAGAAAAACATCTATTTCTGCTTTATTGACTATGCCAAAGCCTTTGACTGTGTGAACCACAACAAACTGTGGAAAATTCTTAAAGAGTTGGGAATACCAGACCACCTGACTTGCCTCTTGAGAAATCTGTATGCAGGTCAGGAAGCAACAGTTAGAACTGGACATGGGCCAACAGACTTGTTCCAAATAGGAAAAGGAGTACATCAAGGCTGTATATTGTCACCATGCTTCTTTAACTTCTATGCAGAGTACATCATGAGAAACGCTGGACTGGAAGAAACATAAGCTGGAATCAAGATTGCCAGGAGAAATATCAATAACCTCAGATATGCAGATGACACCACCCTTATGGCAGAAAGTGAAGAGGAACTCAAAAGCCTCTTGATGAAAGTGAAAGTGGAGAGTGAAAAAGTTGGCTTAAAGCTCAACATTCAGAAAACAAAGATCATGGCATCCGGTCCCATCACTTCATGGGAAATAGATGGGGAAACAGTGGAAACAGTGTCAGACTTTATTTTTGGGGGGGTTCCAAAATCACTGCAGATGGTAACTGTAGCCATGAAATTAAAAGACACTTACTCCTTGGAAGGAAAGTTATGACCAACCTAGATAGCATATTGAAAAACAGAGACATTACTTTGCCAACAAAGATTATTCTAGTCAAGGCTGTGATTTTTCCTGTGGTCATGTATGGATGTGAGAGTTGGACTGTGAAGAAGGCTGAGCGCCAAAGAAATGATGCTTTTGAACTGTGGTGTTGGAGAAGACTCTTGAGAGTCCCTTGGACTGCAAGGAGATCCAACCAGTCCATTCTGAAGGAGATCAGCCCTGGGATTTCTTTGGAAGGAATGATGCTAAAGCTGAAACTCCAGTACTTTGGCCACCTCATGCGAAGAGTTGACTCATGGAAAAGACTCTGATGCTGGGAGGGATTGGGGGCAGGAGGAGAAGGGGACGACAGAGGATGAGATGGCTGGATGGCATCACTGACTCGATGGACGTTGAGTCTGAGTGAACTCCGGGAGTTGGTGATGCACAGGGAGGTCTGGCGTGCTGCGATTCGTGGGGTCGCAGAGAGTCGGACACGACTGAGTGACTGAACTGAACTGAACTGACCTGAAGATCATGGCATCCGGTCCCATCACTTCATGGCAAAAATGGGGAAACAGTGGAACCAGTGAGAGACTTTATATTTTGGGGCTCCAGAATCACTGCAGATGGTAATTGCAGCCATGTAATTAAAAGACACTTACTCCTTGGAAGAAAATTTATGACCAACCTAGACAGCATATTAAAAAGCAGAGACATTACTTTATCAACAAAGGTCCGTCTAGTCAAAGCTATGGTTTATCCAGTGGTCATGTATGGATGTGAGGGTTGCCCTATAAAGAAAGCTGAGTGCTGAAGAATTGATGCTTTTGAACTGTGGTGTTGGAGAAGACTCTTGAGAGTCCCTTGGACTGCAAGGGGATCCAGCCTGTCCATCCTAGAGGAAATCAGTAATGGGTGTTCATTGGAAGGACTGATGCTGAAGGTGAAACTCCAATACTTTGGCCACCTGATGTGAAGAACTGACTCATTTGAAAAGACCCTGATACTAGAAAAGATTGATGGCAGGAGGAGAAGGGGACAACAGAAGATGAGATGGTTGGATGTTATCACCAACTCAATGGACATGAGTTTGGGAGAACTTCTGGAGTTGGTGATAGACAGGGAGGCCTGGCATGCTGCAGTTCATGGGGTTGCAAAGAATCAGACATGACTGATCTACTGAACTGACTGAACTGATACCACATTAAGAGAGTAGGAAGAAAATCAGAAGATAGTATTGGTTTATAATTTTATTATTTAATGAAGATATTCAGCGAAGCAAGTTTATAATGGTCAAGCTGAAAGTAAAAAATGGAGATGCTCATATGTAATAATATTTGATAAGTCGTAAAGTACAAAAAGCACAAAAGAGAAAAAAAAGTCAGTATTTACTTATAATCATTTGATTCTTTTTTAAAGGTGTATATCTAGACTCTAATAAGGAGAGCTTCATTATTTTGTATGCCTATGAGGTGTTTATGACTTTTAATTATTTCCTTGTAGGTATGCCATTATTCTAGGAACATTTAATGACTTTAATTCCTGTGCTGTATTTTAAATGTGTTTCTTAAGGCCAACCCCAGATGAATTAATGCAGGACAATGTGTTCAGTGAAGTGTTACCCTTATACCCTCCCTTTATCAAACCTGCCAGCCTGTTTTCTTCTTCTCTGAGATGTGCTGATTTGACTCTGCCAGAGGATATCAGTCAGTTATGTAAAGGTAATGATAAAGAATACTAAGAATAAAGCCATGTTTTTAAAGGAAGTACCCTCATCCTAGTTTCAGTTTTAAATTTGTCAACAATATATATTTACATTAGTGAAACATTTTGGATACTTACCTGACAATTAAGAAGTAATTTTGAAAGTGGTTAAAATATAACCTAACATTTTAATCCTTTAAATTTAAATTACTTTGGAGCAAGGACTTTAAAAATCAAAGAAAGGAAGTAGTATCAAACAAAAAATTTTTTCTTATTATGTAAACCCAGGTCGTAATGCTATAATCAGATCTTCTGGTTTCCGGTGGAATTTCTGTTACCTCAATATTTATATAGATTTCATAAAATTTATTATAAATTATCTAAAAATCATATTATTGATAAGTCCATTATTATTAAATTCCATGTTTGTTAGAGAATACCACCTTTTCTCTTTTCATTCCTCTCTGAAAATTACAGCTCTCAAAATGTGTTTTTTAGGGACACCAGTAAATTATGTTTATATAAAAAATTATCATGACATAATCATGGTAGGAAATACTTACTAAACATTCATTTGGGCTAATACTTATTGAGTTTCTACTATGTTCTCTATACTGTATCTTCAAGCATCATTTGTACTGGGGATATAAATTTTCTTATAAATTATAAGAAAATTTATCTTCTTATAAATGAAGATCCAAGACTTTCTTGGCAGTCCAAGTGGTTAACATTCCTCACTTGCTATGTAGGGGGGATGGGTTCAATCCCTGGTCGGAGAACTAAGGTCCCACATGCTGTGTGGAGTGGCCAAAAAACTGAAGGTCAATATGAACATAGTACAATGGAAGCAAAGCCTCTGTGAGACATCAAGACTTTTAAAAGAGGCAGAAATTGTCTCAGGACAAAGGATGGGACAGGGTGTGCTGGTTGCCTACTCAAGTGCTTTTTTTTGCCCTTATTTCTTTCCTGCAGGGCTTGATATAGCTAGTGTGTGTGTGTGTGTATGTGTGTGTGTGTGTGTATCTCCCATATATATATAATATATATATATTATATATATATACACACTTATGTATATATATCTCTGGTATAGAAGATAAAAATCACACTTTTTTCTCAAAGACACTGATGCACAACCAGTATGCATATCTGCATTTAATCCTCTATGCATTTTGTAGTATGAATATTGTAAAGGAAATCTTACTGTGTTCTTCAGCTTTTACTTTTTTAAAATGTCAGCTATTATTGCTTGTTGCCTTTTAATAAAAACAGAAAGTGTGATAGCTATTTTTTTTAATTTTCCATTGATAGATATAAACAGTGATTACCTGGCAGAAAGATCTATTGAAGAAGTGTATTACCTTTGGTGTTTAGCTGGAGGTGACTTGGAAAAAGAGCTTGTGAACAAGGAAATCATTCGATCCAAACCACCTATCTGCACACTCCCCAAGTAAGGAAAGAAAACATCTCTTGTAAATGAGAGAAATCTAGTAATAACTTTTTTTAATTTGATAGTTTTTTCTTTTGGTAGGTAGACATTGTAGCTAAGTGATTGTGAAAACAATTTGAAATCAATACCTTGCTTTCTTGGCAGGAGTTTTTGTTTGTTTGTTTGTTTGTTTTTCAGTTTTTCCATTTTTTTTTTAATTTTATTTTTTAATTGGTGGAAAATTGCTTTACAATTTAGTGTTGGTTTCTGCTGTACAACAACGCAAATCAGTCATAATTGTTGGCCACCTCATGCGAAGAGTTGACTCATTGGAAAAGACTCTGATGCTGGGAGGGATTGGGGGCAGGAGGAGGAGGGGACGACAGAGGATGAGATGGCTGGACGGCATCACTGACTCGATGGACGTGAGTTTGAGTGAAGTCTGGGAGTTGGTGATGGACAGGGAGCCCTGGCGTGCTGCAGTCCATGGTGTCACAAAGAGTCACACACAACTGAGAGACTGAACTGAACCCAACTCATCTTCCCCTGTGTCCACAAGTCTGTTGTCTACTAGTTTCATTATTACCATTTTTTTTTAGATTCCATATATATGCATTAATATACAATACTTGTTTTTCTTTTTCTGACATTTCACTCTGTATAAGAGGCTCTAGGTTCATCCACTTAACTACAACTGACTCAAATTTGTTCCTTTTTATGGCTGAGTAATATTCCATTGTATAAATGTACAACTTCTTTATCCATTTGTCTGTTGATGGACATCTAGGTTGCTTCCTTCCTGGCTATTGTAAATATTGCTGTAATGAACACTGGGGTACATGTGTCTTTTAGAATTCTGGTTTTCTCTGGATATATGCCCAAGAGTGAGATTGCTGGGTCATATGGTAGATTTATTCCTGTTTTTTTAAGGAATCTCCGTACTGTTTTCCATAATGGCTGTATCAATTTGCATTCCCACCAGCAGTGCAAGAGGTTGACCTTTTCTCCATGTCCTCTCCAGCATTTATTGTTTGTCGGTTTTTTGTTGATAGCCATTCTGACTGGTGTGAGGTGATACATTATTGTAGTTTTGATTTGCATTTCTCTAATAACGAGTGTGAGCAGCTTTTCATGTGTTTATTGGCCATGTGCGTGTCTTCTTTGGAGAAATGTTTGGTAGGAGTTTCTAATTGCAGAGTTCTTTCCAGTGCTTTTGTTATTTTTTAAACTACTATTTTTAATAAATTATTTGTCTTATGATCTATTTGAAGTAAAGGTATTATTATGGAACATCTCACAATAGTTGGTGATCAATAAAACAAATTGTACAAATAGAACAGTAATATTTAACAGAGTTAATATACTAGGCTAGTATGCCCATTATGAGGAACTTTTTTTTTTTTTTACTTCTAATGATATTTTAAAATGTACTCAGTGACCTCATTGCTTGTCCTAGAGATCATCATGGTACTAAAGCGCTGTTGAAAAACTGCAGAGTTGTATAAGGTCTTAGACACCATCTTGTAAATTACTTAGCAGTTAAATGACAATACAATGCTAAGAGCCAAAACTGTTAATTGTTCTGTTGCTCATCATGTTCGTTCATAAAAATGAGAACCTACATCTCTTTCTGTTGGTGCTTTAAAGTTTTAATTTTAGGTTTTAGGACTAGATTTGATCTTTGTAGGTAACTATAGAAACCATCTGCTGATCATTTTTTTCTTTGTATGTAAATTTTAGGTTAATTGTTTGAATACAGCACTAATTCTGTACCTTTCCCCCCTCTTAAACTGATTCTTAAATATTAACTTCAGTTGTACTGTTCACATGATAAATTAAGTAGAAAAATCAAAAATAAGATGATGGCAATTCCAAGAGTAAATGGTTTGAAGGATATAAAAATAAATTCTCTAAAATTCTAAATATGTTTATTACTCAGTATTCATTCTCCTGAGAAGTTATCAGCATTAGCATTTTATTTTCTTCCTCCTTTTATCATTTTTTACCCATATGAATTTCCTCTGGAACATATTACGTACTGTCAGTGTAATTTTATCATTGCACCTGCATGAACAGTGTAAATCATATTCTTGTATCCCTAAAATGCTTTACATTTGTATGCTGTATTTATAGGGGCCTCCCAGGTGGCTCAGTGGTAAAGAATCTGTATGCAGGAGACTTGAGTTCAATCTCGGGAAGAACCCCTGAAGGAGGAAGTGGCAGTCCACTCCAGTATTCTTCCCTGTAGACATGGAAGGAGTTGCCTAGCAGACTGCAGTCCATGGGGTTGCAAAGAGTCAGACACAACTGAGTCACTGAGCACGCATGCACTGTGTTTATACAAACTCAACATATATTTAAAAATGAAGAGTTTTTGGAGAAATTTCAGCCACCAATTACAGATTTTATTCACTCTAAAATTTCTTTCTTTTAATGAAGAGATTTATGATTTAGAGTAAATTTTATTTTCTAGAAGGTTTTTAAACAGTAAATTGGATTTCTATGCTCATTAAAATAACTTATTTTTTAAATCTCTTTTTAGTTTTCTCTTTGAAGATGGTGAAAGCTTTGGACAAGGTCGAGATAGAAGTTCACTATTAGATGACACCACTGTGACACTGTCATTATGCCAGCTAAGAAATGTAAGAATGGTATCTTGGCAAATTTGCTTCAGACCTTTTTCCTTCTTTCCTCCCTCCCTTCTTTCTTCCTTCCCTCCCTCCCTTAGTGGCTTCTTTTTTTTTTTTTTTTTTTTTAATAAAACCTTACTGATACACATGAAGCCTTAGATTACTTCCTGGTACCATAAAATATGTGAGCATTTCTTTAACATACATGCCCTCGAGTGGCATTGTTGGAAAATATATCTGCAGTCAGTCTAGTATCTATTGTCATATTTTCTGTTCACAGAAATCACCTTATCACTTTATCTCTTTACCCTCATTGGATAAGGGTTTTCATTTCTCCATATATGTGGTAACATATGGTCTTACTGGAGAAGGCAATGGCACCCCACTCCAGTACTCTTGCCTGAAAAATCCCATGGACGGAGGAGCCTGGAAGGCTGCAGTCCATGGGGTCACTGAGGGTCAGACATGACTGAGTGACTTCACTTTCACTTTTCACTTTCATGCATTGGAGAAGGAAATGGCAACCCACTCCAGTGTTCTTGCCTGGAGAATCCCAGGGACGGGAGCCTGGTGGGCTGCCATCTATGGGGTCGCACAGAGTCGGACATGACTGAAGTGACTTAGCAGTAGTAGAAGTATGGTCTTATCAAATTCTTAAAAAATTATTATTCTAAAAGGTGCGAAATGGTATTTTTCTGTAATACTAATTTTCAATTTCCCGATTATTGTACAGTTATGAGCCCTTTTATATTTTTTGTTATTTGCTTACCTCTTCAGTATATTACTAGTTTTTATCTCTTGCCAGTTTTTTTGAATGATTTCTTATTGATTTGAGGATTTAAAAAATGTATTTATTTACATAGTCTTTGTTAGCTATACAGACATACCTCAATTATCTCACTTAGCTTTATGATGTTTCTTGCTCTAAAGTTAGTTTTGTTTGAAATTAATGTAGCTATCCTAGTTTTCTTTTAATTAGTGTTATTCATGGTATATCTTTATTCCTTTACTTTTAATGTATCTATGTCTTTATATTTAAAATGGGTTTCTTTTAGATAATGTAGAGTGTGTCTTTCTTACTACTTTTGAAGGAAAATTTTGTTGGGTACAAAATTCTAGTTTGATTTTTTTTTTCTTTTATGCTTTAAACATTTCACCCCACTCTCTTGCTTGCATGGTTTCTGAAGAACTATCTGATGTAATTCTTATCCTTTTCTTCTATAGGTAAAGTTCCTTTCACTTCTGTTTTAGTTTCTGTCAAGGTTTTCTATTTGTTATTTGAGTTTTTGCAGTTTAAATATGATATGCCCAGGTGTAGATTTTAAAAAAATTTTTCTTGCTCTATGGTCTCTGAGCTTCTTGGAATTTTTCATTTGGTGTATGTCTGATTTTAAAATTTCTGTCATTACTTCAAATATCTCTTCCATTTCTTTCTCTCCCCTCTTGGATATTCCTGTCACACATAGGTTACATCCTTTGATTATTCCATAGTATTTTCATCTTTCTGCTTATATTACCTACCTCTTCTTGCATGTGGTTCATTTTTTTCCCTTATAACCTTTAGCATTTTAATCAGTTATGTTAAATTCCTGGTCTGATAATTCCAAAATCTCTGCCATATGTGAATCTGGTTCTGACGAGTGCTTTGTCTCTGCAGAATGTTTTTTTTATACTTTAGCATGCCTTACAATTTTGGGGGTGGGGAGAATGCAACATGATATATTGGTGAAAAGAACTGTAATAAATAGATCTTCAGTGAAAGATTTCATGTTTATCTAGCTGTTTACTATTTGTGTAGCTTTTTTCTCAGAGTAAAATCCTCAAATGTCAATGTTCTTATCTTCCTTACTGTCTTTAGATTTCTCTGGACATAGAATCTGAGGCTTGCAGTTCTTTCAGCTGGAATTTCCTGTATCATACAGAAACTTTGTTGCTCAGTCACTTAGTGTCCAACTCTTTGCAACCCCAGGGATTGCAGCTTGCCAGGCTTCCCTGTCCTTCACAGAAACTCTACATATGGAAATAAGATAGGGGAGGGAAAGTAGATTGAAGGGCTAATTAGGTCTCAGTGTTTTAGTGAGCCTGTGTCTCTGGGCTGTGAAATTCTCAGCTTCCCTCCCTGTTGCTTCAGGTGAGACAGGAAGGCTAGAGAGAGCAGTAATTGGGTATTTCTCTTCCCCACATCAAAGACTAGAAGGACCTAGAATTTTGTATTTCCCTTACCGCAGGTCATTTAGGCTCTGGTAAAATAGTTTCCCTGAAGAGCAGGCCTTTACTTAAGACAACAGGATACCCTAGGAGTAGGTCAAAATGGTTATTTTGCCCCTTCTCGTGCAAGAGACAGGAGGGGATTTTTCTTAGACCTTCACCCTGAGAACATGCTGGGACTTATGGGGGTAAAACTCAAGGAAGTATGAAGTTTCCCTTAGATGTGGGCCTCCACAAGTTTTTATCTCTCAAGCTCCTATTATCTCTCAAATTGCTAAATCTGCAGCAATCAGTTACCCTTCAAGTGTTTTACCAGGCTCCAGCAGTGGCTTCTGTTCCAGCTTAGTTGTGATTCTTGATATTTGTCATTGCTCCAGTTTTCTGGGTAGCATTTTGCCCTGATTCTGATAGTTCTAAAAAGGATTGTTATTTTCAGTTTTTTCAGCTTTTATCTTGTTGTTAGGGCAGAAAGGATGACTTCCACACTGATGGAGTATTGGTCTGAAAACCAAAATTTCTAGCCTTTTTATTTTTAATGATCTATGTGCATCCTCAGTCGTGTCCAACTCTAAAGATAAAATAGGTGATTTCCCTAGTCTGTCTCTAGGCTAGCAGTTCAGCACCCTCTCCCCAGGCATACATGCACACATACACCCGGAGTTCTTTACCTGGATGCAGCAGGGTCTCCCTCCAGTTTGACTGCCTGTTAATTAAGTGCCTGAGGCTTTGTCCTGTTGTACTCTAAAACCCTAGTCCACAGTTCTCAGTATCCTTTAGTACTAGCTTAGCTCTTTCTAAATACAGCTTTGTGTCTTCTGTTACTGCATTTTCATCACTCTTATAGGCTTTTCCTCTCATTTAATATTTTAAATGCTATGCAGTAGGAGGATGTTTAGAATCTCTTACCTACTTAAATGCTAGCAACAGAAAATTAAAATATATAATTATTACACTTGATATTCTAAACTTACCATCCCTTTGAGTGAAAGACTGTACAGTGGATAAAATAAGTAGCAATACAAGGTGGTAAAAAATAAAATATATCCAAAATACATGTTTCAACTACTTTTATTTAACTCTCAATTTGTTTCTTTAATTTAAATATGATACAAATGATATGAATACAAGTTAAATGAATGTAGACTTTAGTTTTATTTTCCCAATTCCCTTACAGTTCCACTTCTGAAATTTAAAATACTTTTTTCTATAATTATTAAGAATAAATTTTAATTTTGTTAATTTTAAAAATAATATGGAAATGAATAATAATTTTACCTTATACTTTTCTGTGTAAGAATTTTTGCCTTTTATAAACCCTTAATATGCTAATTTTTTAGCTAGAAAAAAAGCAGAAAACATATTAGCTATGTTTATGACTTTCAGGACAGTAAAACTTAAGCATAAAAAATGTAAGTTAATAATACAGTAAAATTTGTGAAAATTTTAGTTTTCAACTTAGAATTTTAATCCATGAAAGAAAACCTAAAGTCTTAAAAGCAAAATGGGAAATGCATGTTCAATTTTAAAGAAAAGCTAGGCATAAAGTCACTGTTTATTAGATTCTTAGTGCTGGGTGTTTTTTTGGCTTTTAAAAATTCTGGGAACAACGTCCATGGATGAATGCATAGATGCTAATCAACAGAAGATCAATGCTGGGACTACACAGAGCTCCATCTTCTATGTTAGTCCCCAGAGAAGCATTCTCTGCCTTCCACTTGGAAGTTGAACTGAACAGCAGACAGGATGGCATTAGCTTTAATCACCCTGCTTACAGTGTATCTTAGATTTTACTTTACTCTGACAACCTTCTTCTGTTTTTAAAGAATATCTATAATTCTGGCAATATTATTATTTGGAGTAACATTTTTTATAATGACTTTGTGAAAAAAATAAAATAATTGCTTTTTGTTAGTTGATTTATCAGCTCTTTGAATCATTTATGTTCAACGTATGATGTGAGAAATTCTTTTGAATCCTTTTTATTATCCTCTTACTTTTGTCTTACTGTTTTATTAATGTCAAAACAAAAATCCGACTTTAAGGAATATATATTCAAAAGTACCTTTTAAAATAATCTTCATATAATTTTAAAATAGTTATCCATTTGTTAAAATTTATACTAACCTTAGTATTTCTGAATACTTTATTTAGTATTTATGTTTGGAAAACTTTTATAATAGGTATCTAATCTTTACAAAAGGTACCTAGAGGTAAGAAAAATCAAAAAAACAAAAACAAGTCTTCACAGATAAATTTAATCACTGGAGGCATGGCATATTTTCATATTTATGTTAGGCATGAATTTTAGACTCTATTTTATACTTTTCTTGTTACCTTTATAAATTCATAATTTTATGTTATTTTTTCTTTTAAATATGGATCAGCATTTCTGTCACAGGTCCTAAACATCAAATATTTTCTCTCTCAATTCACAGAGATTAAAAGATGTTGGTGGAGAAGCATTTTACCCTCTACTTGAAGATGAGTGAGTATATCGTCTCCTTTTACATTTATTCTTCCTATCTGTTTATGTTATTCTGGTGAGAAGCTTGTACATTTTCTTTGGAAAAGAACACAAAACTGTGGTATTTGAATTTTTAAAAATTTTATACCTTTTGTCAATTTTTCTGCTTTTGTTTCTCTTTTACAGTCAGTCTAATTTACCTCATTCAAACAGCAATAATGAGCTCTCTGCAGCTGCCACTCTCCCTTTAATCATCCGAGAGAGGGACACAGAGTACCAACTAAACAGAATCATTCTCTTTGACAGGCTGCTAAAGGTAGAGATTCTAAAATCTAAAGTGTTACAAGTACCCGTATATAGTCCTTATCTTTTATTCATTCATGATTCTTAGGGAATCTTGATGTCATGAGAAGACTAATTCTTATGACTTATGTTTTCTTATTAATTTTAATTATAAATGATACCTGTTCATAGTATATAAAATTAAAAAGTAAACAAGATGCAGGAATCTATGCACAATCATATTAGATATTAACATCCTTACTATTTAAAGAACACCTAAAAACCAAAAGAAAAAAGCACTACTATCTAAACAGGGAAATAGATAAAGAACATAATAGAAATACAACTAGTCAGTAAATCTATTAGAGAATGTATCATTACTATTAATAGAAATGTAAAAAAGTAAAATAGCCTTTTCTTGCATACCAAATTAGCAGAGTAATTAAGATATATTAAGATTGGAACTGTCATTCTTTTGGAATAAGTGTAAGTTGATAGAAACATTTTATAAAACAATTGAAAGTATATATCAAGAGCATTAACAACATCCATACCCTTTATCCTAATATTTCTCTTCTAGAAGTTTCTCATGACATACAAATTTACAAATAGGCAAATTTGTATACAAAGATATAGGAGAAACTGTAATAATAACATATTTATTTAATACTTTCTGTATCATCAGCTATTTTACAAAGAGCCTTACTTATATTAGTTTACTAATACTAGTTTATATTAGTATGAAACTGATAATATTATCTTCAGAATGAGTCTTTTTCTTAATTCTCGCAGAGCACAAGATAGAGAGGGATGACTAAAAACAGTAGAATCAACTCCTCTCATTGACTGTGTAATATGAGATTTACAGAAGATAGAGAACTATTTCACTGCTAACTTTTATGTATTAATAACACCAAAGTAATTTCAGGTGCTTAAAAACATTATAATTCACCTTCAAATTTTTCACTGGTATATTGAGAACTGGCTAGACTAAAAAGATGGCATTGGTAATTCAAGGTATTTTTCATATCTTTTTTTTTTTATCTGTAGGCTTATCCATATAAAAAAAATCAAATCTGGAAAGAGGCAAGAATCGACATTCCTCCTCTTATGAGAGGTTTAACCTGGGCTGCTCTTCTGGGAGTTGAGGTAAAAGAGAAAAGAGAAGGTTGAAAGCTGATTAATAGTATTAGGAAAAAAGAATGAAAGTGCCTTCTGAATGTTATGTAGTAAAATATTAGCATTAAGAATCTTTGGAAATTTTAAGTGAAAAGAATAGAGGAATAGACTAGATAGAGTAGAAAAATATAATTGAGAGGTTTTTTTATCCTAATATTGTATTTAATGAACTCAAATTATCTTGATTATTAATTTTAAAATCAGAATATTTTAAGAATATGTATGCATCATTGTAAGTCTATAGTCCTGCATATAAAGTATGTTCCTCTAGGAATAAGTTTGCCTATTTATAGGTAGTTCTGTCTAAGTTTGGAGAAGTCTTCCACTCTAATTTGAACCTTGTCAGAAATCATTAACATAATTTAGTGCCTTTTGACACATATGTCTTATCAGAAGCACACTGCTAAGAGAAGTAGCAACTTTATCTTGTACAATACCTTATCTGTGGCAGTGAGGAAAGGAAAGTTGTCACAAAATTATTAGGGTGACTTGCAGTGCTAACAGAGAACAGCAGTCATAATAATGAGCCAAATACTACCAGATTGTTCCCTTTTCTGTCAATTTCCTTGACATCTTACCTTCATCTGTTTTATTATAGATATCTTATGGCTGTCCATCACCTATTTTGTGTGTGTGAATTTTCTCAAATATTTTTAATCCTTTTCACTCTCTGTTGAAAGATTTCCTTTCTTCATTTTTGATTGCTTTGGTGAGAATCTCTGAACATTTTTGAGTTTGGTTGCTTCTTTTATAAGAATGTCTAATGTTCTATACCATACATCAGTAGTTAGAATTGTAATACTTTAAGCATATAAAATAACTTTAAGGATATAATATAGCTTTAAGCATATAATGTTCAAAAGTTCAAAAGGACTCCAAGGTCTAAATCTTTCATTAAATAGATGTGCCAGAGAAGTTGATGCAGCATATAATGTCAGAATTTGAACCCCAAATTCCTGGCTCTTTCTCTACCATTAACATTTACCAGACCAATAAGAATTGTTCCGTGCTTAGTCCTGTAGACCATGACCAAAATTTTAAGTGGTTTATTCAATTGTTCTTTCTATAATGGTATAATTGAAAAATGTAAATGGTTCCTCTAGTCTCTTAATGATTTTATAACTACATGATATTCCACTCTGATTCATCCCAAACTTCTGCTTCCTTGTGCTGAACTACCACTCCTGAAAACAGTTTCATTTTATTTTTGCTTTCATTACCAACTTTTAACAGAAATATTTCTTGTGGGATGAACCCCACCACCCTTCCCCTGAATTAAAAAAAAAATTTTCTCCTTGAAGTTTACTATGCATGAGATACAGTGAATAAAGAAGAGGAAAGCTGCATTTTGTGTCATTGTGGAGGCTGGGAGATTGGCTAAGCATATTCATTAGCCATGTGACTCATTCAACATGTATGTCTTACAATATGTATGATTCAAATGTCTGCCTCAGCAAAATAGTAAATTGTTTCAGACTTTTGTCACAAACTGTCAAAATGTAGAAAAGTTTTCTAAGGGTATACTTTGAGCTTGAGTGTCCCTGTCCATAATTGAGTGTGCTTTCAAAGACAGATGTTTTTAAGTAGATTTTGCCTAAATTTATAATTTATTAAGGGTATAAAGAAGTAATTTATCTTCTCTTTTTTTTATTTTGCAGGGGGCTATTCATGCCAAGTATGATGCAATTGATAAAGACACTCCAATTCCTACAGATAGACAGGTATGATATAGATTTTCTTAAACAACCTAGATAAGTTTGCCAAATCTTTCAATTTTAGAGAAGCATGAGGAATTTTCTTCCTTTCATCATGAATACTCAGCAGCCATTATATGCATATGATATTAGAGAAGCATAAGTCTTACCTCCGTCCATAGTTCATCAGGCACTCTGTCTATCAGATCTAGTCCCTTAAATCTATTTCTCACTTCCACTGTATAATCATAAGGGGTTTGATTTAGTTCATACCTGAATGGTCTAGTGGTTTTCCCCACTTTCTTCAATTTCTGTCTGAATTTGGCAATAAGGAGTTCATGATCTGAGTAAAGTAATGCTCAAAATTCTCCAAGCCAGGCTTCAGCAATACATGAACCATGAACTTCCAGATATTCAAGCTGGTTTTAGAAAAGGCAGAGGAACCAGAGATCAAATTGCCAACATCCGCTGGATCATCAAAAAAGCAAGAGAGTTCCAGAAAAACATCTATTTCTGCTTTATTGACTATGCCAAAGCCTTTGACTGTGTGCATCACAATAAAATGTGGAAAATTCTTAAAGAGATGGAAATACCAGACCACCCGACCTGCCTATTAAGAAACCTATGTGTGGGTCAGGAAGCAACAGTTAGAACTGGACATGGAACAACAGACTGGCTCCAAATAGGGAAAGGAATACATCAAGGCTGTATATTGTCACCCTGCTTATTTAACTTCTATGCAGAGTACATCATGAGAAACGCTGGGCTGGAAGAAGCACAAGCTGGAATCAAGATTGCCGGGAGAAATCTCAGTAACCTCAGATATGCAGATGACACCACCCTTATGGCAGAAAGTGAAGAGGAACTCAAAAGCCTCTTGATGAAAGTGAAAGTGGAGAGGGAAAAAGTTGGCTTAAAGCTCAATATTCAGAAAACGAAGATCATGGCATCTAGTCCCATCACTTCATGGCAAATAGATGGGGAAACAATGGAAACAGTGGCAGACTTTATTTTTTGGGCTCCAAGATCACTGCAGATGGTGATTGCAGCCATGAAATTAAAAGATGCTTACTCCTTGGAAGGAAAGTTATGACCAACCTAGATAGCATATTCAAAAGCAGAGACGTTACTTTGCCAACAAAGGTTCATCTAGTCAAAGCTATGGTTTTTCCAGTGGTCATGTATGGATGTGAGAGTTGGACTGTGAAGAAGGCTGAGCGCCTAAGAACTGATGCTTTTGAACTATGGTGTTGGAGAAGACTCTTGAGAGTCCCTTGGGCTGCAAGGAGATCCAACCAGTCCATTTTGAAGGTGATCAGTCCTGGGTGTTCATTGGAGGGACTGATGCTAAAGCTGAAGCTCCAATACTTTGGCCACCTCATGCGAAGAGTTGACTCATTGGAAAAGACTCTGATGCTGGGAAGGATTGGGGGCAGGAGAAGAAGGGGACGACAGAGGATGAGATGGCTGGATGGCATCACCGACTTGATGGGCATGAGTTTGAGTAAACTCTAGGAGTTGGTGATGGACAGGGAGGCCTGGCGTGCTGCAATTCATGGGGTCACAAAGAGTAGGACACGACTGAGCGACTGAACTGAACTGAACTGAAGTCTTACCTCTCTCAGATATAGTCTAAAAACTCATTAGTGAGTCAGAACCTTTCCTTTAAGGAGTTTAAGCCAAGTAAGTTTTCCTAGTATGTACCTTTTTTGTCTGAAGAATTTGTGCTTTATTTAGACCAGATTTAAAGTAAGATTTTTTGAAAACTAAATTAATACATACTTTTTCAAAAGAAATGATCTGCTTTTCTTATTTAAATATACTTAAAAATTTTTAGTGTTCCTGAAGGATTAGTATAAAGTTCAAACACTTCAAAACACCAGGATTATGTAGGCGGCTATTCTTGAATTTGTAATACAATTTCTCCTCTTTCTTCTCTTGGGATTTATTGGTGATCTGTCTGTTATAGTTCTACCATATTGTTTTGCTGTTCTACAGATTGAAGTGGATATTCCTCGTTGTCATCAGTATGATGAGCTGTTATCCTCACCAGAAGGTCATGCAAAATTTCGGCGTGTCTTAAAAGCCTGGGTCGTGTCCCATCCTGACCTTGTGTATTGGCAAGGTAACTTTTTCCCCCAATTACTAAGACTTTTTGAAGTGTTAGGAACATGTTGCATGACTGATAATTTTTAAAATCAAAACAAACTATCAAATTATCTTTGGCTTTAAGAAAAGTCAGTACTAAGCTATGCTGCATTTTTTGAGATGTTTATATGAGAACTTTTTTTTAAAACTTTGTCTAAATGTCTAGTGAATATCATTTAAATGTATGACATTTAATGAAACAACTTGTCATCATGTTGATTAGCAAAGTATAAAGGATATTTTATTCTAGTGTAGTCTTTGTGAATACATTTTTAATCCTTGATGCAAATAATAAAATAAATTTGTACCATAAATAATTTGGGGATAGTTTATATTCTTGACATTTAATGATTTACAGCTTTTGCTTAACAGATTAGGATATTATTAGGTTATTAGGAATTGGGAAATATATATATCACCCTGAAGTTCTCATTTTTTCTCTTTTTAAAAAATATCTATAATGCCCCATCTCCTTGATTTTTACCTTTTCTCATTACTCTTTTTGCTGTCATTGATAAATTCATGAGTGAGAAATCCATTCCACCTAGTGTTATTTTTTAATTTGTTGTTATGAATAGTAATCTTTATATTTCAATTATATGTCTATTTCTGGCCAAACATGAAAATAAAGCTATTTTTTTTTTCTAGCTCTATTCATTTTAGAGTTCCATGTCTCCCTAACAGTTAATAGATAAATTTATATACATTCTTTTAGCATGACAACGTGTGAATAGCATTATTATCAATAAAAGAAATATCATGTATTTATATTTTACTTCACAATTTTTTAAATAATTTTTTTTCATCTAATAAACATATAAGAAAAATTTTCATCTCCTTGACAAGGAAACCTCTTTGGAGTTAAGTGATTGCCAAGATCACACAGACAGAGACTGTATTCAACCCTTCTATCATTCGTACATTTTTCTGTTACTGTATTTCTCTCTTCAACTTATAATAACCTTAATGATAATAATGGTTGATTTATATTGGATATTTGCTATATGCTAGTTACCATCTGTTACTCCTCACAATAATCCATAACATATTTCTGGATCAAATGTATAATACTGAATCTATATGAAAGTAATGCAGAGATCTGAATAAGGTATGTATCTACAATTCTGCTGGATTATGTTTAATTTTTTCCTCAATCTCTCTCCATCAGGTCTTGACTCACTTTGTGCTCCGTTTCTATATTTAAATTTCAATAATGAAGGTAAGCCTATTTATCATTTAAATAATTATTGTGTTTATTGTTCTAAAATATTTTATTCAAACATGAAAGCTTGCTCTCTTCCTAGTAGAGCCTGTAAATTTCTGTGAAATAATCTGTTGTAACTCATTTTAGAGGATGTGAAGAATTAATTTATTTCTGGAAGTTTTTAGCTGTAAGTAGAGATTTAGAGCAGAGAAGGCAATGGCACCCCACTCCAGCACTCTTGCCTGGAAAATCCCATGGACGGAGGAGCCTGGTAGGCTGCAGTCCATGGGGTCACGAAGAGTCAGACATGGCTGAGCGACTTCACTTTTCACTTTCAACATTGGAGAAGGAAATGGCAACCCACTCCAGTGTTCTTGCCTGGAGAATCCCAGGGACGGGGGAGCCTGGTGGGCTGCCGTCTATGGGGTCGCACAGAGTCAGACAGGACTGAAGTGACTTAGCAGCAGCAGCAGAGATTTAGAGAGAACCTGATGTTTTATTCTAAATGCATTCATCTGCTTTGGTGACCATTTTTATGAAACTTTGGAGAAAATTCTTTCCTCCAAAGAAGACTGTTTTAGAGATTAGTTTTCATTTATATATACTTTGTAAATGATTTGTGAGGAAAACAGTATTGATCTTGCATCCTCCAGAGTCTTTTATTTCAACTACTACTTCCTTTTTTTAAAACCACTACTTCCTTAATGAAGACTTTTCTTACCCTCTTGCAATTTGTATTTCCAGAAATTTATCTTCTGTATGTTTCATATCACAGTTACTTATATACTAATATAAATATATAGTGAAGGACAGGGAAGCCTGGCATGCTTCATTCCATGGTGTCACAAGGAGTTGGACTCAACTTGGCAACTGGACAACAACAATATACTAATACAGTAACCCTTCTTTTGGTTAGTGGATTTTTTTTTAATGACAAGGGTTTTTGTTTTGTTTTTTCTGTCCCCTGATATAATTCCTTTTTTATAGTAGGTATTTAGAAGGCAATGGCACCCCACTCCAGTATTTTTGCCTGGAAAATCCCATGGACAGAGGAGCCTGGTAGGCTGCAGTCCATGGAGTCGCTAAGAGTCGGACATGACTGAGCAACTTCACTTTCACTTTTCACTTTCATGCATTGGAGAAGGAAATGGCAACCCACTCCAGTGTTCTTGCCTGGAGAATCCCAGGGACGGGGGAGCCTGGTGGGCTGCCGTCTATGGGGTCGCAGAGAGTCGGACACGACTGACGCAACTTAGCAGCAGCAGTAGATAAATATTTAAGCATTTATTATGAATATCCTGTAGCATGAATCCTTAGAAACCTTAATCTCAGAATCTCCATCTCTTCAAATTCTGTTTCATTTCAGAATGCATAGATTCCTGGAATTGAGTTCTTGTCAGACACGACTGAGCAACTTCACTTTCACTTTTCACTTTCATGCATTGGAGAAGGAAATGGCAACCCACTCCAATGTTCTTGCCTTGAGAATCCCAGGGACAGGGGAGCCTGGTGGGCTGCTGTATATGGGGTCGCACAGAGTCGGACACAACTGAAGCGACTTAGCAGCAGCAGTAGCAGCAGCAGTATAATCCCAGAGAACTAAAATTTCACTATTTGAATGCTTTTTAAAAATGCCTGTTCTCTAGTATTACTTTTTAATCTAGACAAGCGGCCTTGCTGTGTTTAGTTAAGCATAGTTCATTATGATACATATTGATTTAAGAATGGCATCTGTGTTTGATCTATATTTTAAAGACCAATTACTACTATTGTTTTTAAATCCAATGTTCTCAGACTCTTTGCAACAGTAAAAATTATGGATATTGAAGTTTATGTAGCACAATAATGATTATTATGTTTAAGGATTTTAAAATGCATGAAGTTCTGATAATAAAGATTTTTATTCTTATAGGATAACAATTTCTGCAGTATATATATATTTTTTGTTTGTTTGTTTGGTGGTGGTTGTTTTTTCTTTTTGCTGCTGCAATAGTAGTTTGAAATTGAAAAGTTACTGGAGTGCTTATCTCTTGTTGTGCACAATATTTTCTGTAGGGGTTTTCCCCATATAATTTTGTGCTTCCATCAGTTATTAAGTAATTCTTGTTTAAAAATGGATTCACGGAATGTGTGCTGAGTGAGTGAATGACTGCTGATCTTTACCTCATTAACTAATTTGTTATATTTGCCATACTCTTTTTTAGCTCTGGCTTATGCCTGTATGTCTGCTTTTATCCCCAAATACCTGTACAACTTCTTCTTGAAAGACAACTCGCATGTAATACAAGGTAAGAAAATGTTTCTTTGCCTTTTTATAGGGAAAGTTATTATGTCAAAAGTGATCAATACTAGTTAAATTTATGGTTTTCACCCAACAAAATATGGTGACAGTTTATCACTAAAACACATGAAGAAATAATTAAGTTTAATCTTTTTTCCAAGTCCACAAAAAATTATGGTGTTTTCTAATAATTGTTTAATATCCAATCTGAGTTTGGTTCAAATTCAGGTATGCCAGTTTAAGAAAATAAAAGTCCAGCTGTTTGGCTCTGTCACAATTAACATTAATTACAAAAAGCTTTGCCATGGAGCAAGCCTACTAGGAATTAATAAAAATGTAGTGTGACCAATAATAATAAAATTTTCAAAGTATGTAATAAAAAAGCTATGCTGTAGGAGAGGAATAAGAATTTTAATATGATCTTATTAGAAGGGATAAAGAGTATTCATTTTATATTTCATTGCAAAAATTTTTGAAACTACAAAGCTTCGTTAAAACAGAAAATTTATATGAGACATGATTGTGTGGAAAAGAACACCATTAAACCTCACTTGAAATTTGAGTGGAAATTTCATAAATATCTTGATTTTTTTTTTTTTTTAATGACATTTACCCCAGATGGTACAGTGTTAAAGAATCTGTCTGCCATTGCAGGAATATCAGGAGACATGGATTCAGTCCTTAGGTCAGGAAGATCCCATGGAGTAGGAAATGGCAATCTACTATAGTATTCTTGCCTGGAAAATTCCATGGACAAAGGAGCCTTGCAGGCTGCAGTTCGTGGGGTCACAAAGATTCAGATGCAACTCAATGACTGAACACACACACGCACACCTACGTAGGTCACCTATCAGAAAATACTATTTGGGGAGATATTTTATCTCTTGATGGGAATTTTCATTATTATAAACCAAAATTAGAGTGTTTTATGAACATTTAAAAGATTCAGTAGTAAATCCATGGAATCTGTTGTTTTAATTTTATTACTAGTTTGTTTTTCAGTAGCTTCTCTTAAATTCTCTTAGATTGGTTTACAGATCAAAAGACATATGCATTTCAATTTGTTTTGTTTGTCCTAAGGAACTGTTCAATGCATTTTTGAAATAACTTTAAATTTGACATAGTGCTGATATGACAGTGCTGGTATCATCAGTTCTGCCATATCTTTTCCTTTAAAGAAATGTTTCTGTATGTAACAAGCATACTGTATCTCATTCTAAAGCCTATCTGAGCAACCAAAACTTATGCCAGCCTTATAGTGTATATTTACATATATGAAATAATATATGGTATATAATAATATGCAAAATAATTACCTATTTTTGTGTATATTATATATACACATTTGTGTGTGTGTGTGTGTATTCTTTTTTTTGACATGAACTTGAGCAAACTCCAGGAGATGGTGAGGGACAGGGAAGCCTAGCGTGCTGTAGTTCATGGGGTCACGAAAAGTTGGACACAACTTGGCGACTGAACAACAGCAACATATGTGCAGTTATAATACATATATAAATCCAACCATCAGTGTTTGGCAGAACACAAGGAAAATGTTTTCATGATGGATTAGGTTTCTTCAGTAGATTCTTAATTAGCCATGTAATTCACCATAGTAGTTATCTTCTGTCAGGCTCAAATAAGAAAGACATTTAATAAACTGGACCATAGCTGTGGAGAATTGCCTGAGGTGTGACTTTCTGGTTTAAAATAAAGTGTGCGTGCATGCTTACTCGCTTCTGTCGTGTCTAACTCTCTGAGACCATATGGTCCATGGCCTGACAGGCTCCTCTGTCCATGGGATTCTCCAGGAAAAAATACTAGAGTGGGTTGTCATTCTTTCCTCATTTTATTAATAAAAGTTAATAATCATATGCTTTCATCAACATAAGTTGAATGCATATGATTGTTGATGTAGCATACCTCTGGCTTCTAGGTAAATTGGGACAATAAACATACCATCTGTAACTGGAAAGAGAAAAAATGAAGTTAAAAGTTAAATCCAGAAGTTCCCCTTTGGGATCTGTCCTGGATCTTCACTTTACTGAAACAAATTTCTATATCTGTATATGTAAATAAATTTGAGGTGTAATTATTCTATATGTGACAGTGTTATTCCTTATTTAAGTATCTGTTTACAGTTTCTGAAAAAATGATAAATGTGAGACAGGTTTAATATCACTAGAGAAAATAATTTGTTGAATTTAATAGGGAAAAAGTCATTCATCATTTGAATAATTTGTGATTCAGGAAATGAACTGACAGTTCTAAAGGTAGAAAATAAGTTGTGACATAGCTTTTAACAAAAAGCTTTTCTTGTTTAATAATTAGCCATAAGTGATTGAAGTAGTAACAAAACAGAAAATTATTTAATAAAGTGTGTTTTCTTCGTGGAGAAACTAAATCTAATTCAAAGTGTAAATAAAACTAATTTATGTGGATTTAATGTCTTTATTTGATGTACTATGTAAAAACAATGATTGTTTTAAACTTTATTGTCATTTCAGAGTATCTGACTGTGTTCTCCCAGATGATTGCATTTCATGATCCAGAGCTAAGCAATCATCTCAATGAGATTGGATTTATTCCAGATGTAAGTACTTGGTGCATTAATAAGAAATGATGTGGGGAAAAAAAAAAAGGCAGAAATTGGCAACACAACAGAATAAAACTGTTTTTAAAGTTTTGTTGTCATAAGAAGTCCATCTATCTAAACAAGTTTCTGCTACTAACTATAGACTTTTATTATAAAGTTTATATGGTTACATTCCATGTCTTCACTTAGTAAAGGGAAGTATCTTGTTTTTCTTGATACTATCAAATTAATTTGAAAAACCTGTTAGTGGAGTGTTGCATTAAATTGTGCTGTCAGCAGTTTTCACTTGGATTTTATGGTATTCAGGCTTGTTTTTGAAGAAGTAGGAAATTGGAACTTAGTTACTTCTTAAGTATTAATAGCTGCTTCTGTGTTTTGCTTGAGATATTACTTGGAAGCTTTGCCAGATTTGGGCTTACTTCATTAGCTTCTCAGGTTCCTTATCAAACCAGAAGTCAGAGCTGACTCTTGTTAGTCAGAGTGTAGCTTAGCCTGTTACTCACATGTAGCTTGTGGCTTGGAGTCAAACCTCTTTTAAAAGACAGAGTACAGTGTCATAAGTTTTTGTAAAACTAAAAAAAAATTCTTTTTGAGTTAGAAATCTCATTTTTTCATCTTAACCTTCTTTGTTTCCTGATCATACTGAAATGGGGAACTGAGTTCTGTTCACAGAGTCGAAGAATACCTTTCCTTTTAAGGCTTATATCCACAAAACAGTATGTTTATGGTAAGATTAGGAGTGAAAATGTTTATGTTAACACTGAAAATTCAGTTAAAGTGTTAACACTTAAACAGTATAAATACTTGCAGGGTGATTTGAAGTTTAAAACTACTTTCATAAACATTTCATTTGATATTCAAGTCAAATATGTAAGGTGTATAAAGCAAGTAATTTCATCATTTAATAGATAAGAAATTTAATGTTTGAGAAGGTAATAAAACTAAATCTCAGGACATAAAATTTTAACATATCATTGACAACTCTCTGTCTGGTTCATCTTTCAAGGGGAGAAAAAAGACAAAACATAAGTGTACTAATTCTAGTTCACTGCTCTGTGTGTTGTGCTGTAACTCTGTGGTGTGATCATCAGGCCTAAAGTAACCATCCTTAATATCCAGTGGAATTTGCTTCTAGGCCTGTGGAGAAATACCTTTTAGTGGAGTACATGGCTTATTCAATGAGGGCTCCAAAGTATATACACATCTTATAAAACAAACAAAATAAGATCAAACCCAAAATTATGTATGGAGATGAAAAATTATTTAAAAAATTAACCAATATAGATATATATTATCATATTAAGTATTTTTTTTAATATAACTCTGCCTTTCTTGCTTCACATTATAAATGTGATATATATTACAAGACAGTTCAGTTCAGTTCAGTTGCTCAGTTGTGTCTGACTCTTTGCAACCCCATGAATCGCAGCACACCAGGCTTCCCTGTCCATCACCATCTCCCCGAGTTCACTCAAACTCATGTCCATCATGTCGGTGATGGCATCCAGCCATCTCATCCTCTGTTGTCCCCTTCTCCTCCTGCCCCCAAACCCTCGCAGCATCAGAGTCTTCCAATGAGTCAACTCTTCGCATGAGGTGGCCAAAGTACTGGAGTTTCAGCTTTAGCATCATTCCTTCCAAAGAACACCCAGGACTGATCTCCTTTAGAATGGACTGGTTGGATCTCCTTGCAGTCCAAGGGACTCTCAAGAGTCTCCAAAACCACAGTTCAAAAGCATCAATTCTTCGGCACTCAGCTTTCTTCACAGTCCAACTCTCGCATCCGTATATGACCACTGGAAAAACCATAGCAATACTAGATTAAATCTTATGGCTGGAATTGAAGAAATTACAGAGGAACTGATTGCCTAATTAGTAGTGGTGTTAGATTTCTGAGAGAAAAATACTAAGCTGTAGACGTCAAAAAAAGGATTTCTTTTCAAAATATTCCCTTGAAACCACCACTGACCACCTGTGACGAAAACAGAAAACTATATTAATTTAGTTATACAGGTGGCACTAGTGGTAAAGAATCCACCTGCCAGTGCAAGAGATATAAGAGACATCGGTTTGATCCCTGGTTGGGAAGATCCCCTGGAGGAGGGAATGGCCTGGGAAATCCCATGGACGAGGAGTCTGGCGAGCTACAGCCCATGCGACCACAAAGAGTTGGACACAACTGAGCAATATACAAAAATATGTATGAAATTATAAAGAGAGTCTTATAAAATGCTTAGATATATTCTTAAACATAGGTAGAATTTAAAAATCACATATGGAAAAATAGTTTATCTTAATCAGAATAATTAAACTCTGAAAGAATGTGGTATATGAGAAGAGGCAAGCAAAAACAGTATTATTAAAAAAATAATAATTTAAACATAATTTAACTGCTTACTGTGCACCAATTACTGCTCTGACCCTCTTTTAGCATGCATCTAATCTTCACAAGTTTGAAATCTAATTAAACAATGACTGTTAAATATTTATGCATAATATCGATTTGGGAAAGGCTAATAGCATGGCAGAAATAAAAGTCTAGATAATAACATGAAAGGTAAGAGTCATTGGGATTTCAACTTAAAAGTTTTCTAATGATTTTGCATCAATGTGAGGGGAAATTTAATGTGCTCTTTATAATATAGACATCAAGTCAGGGATCCTTTCAGATCTTGGATTTGATTTTACCCTACTTAAATCTAATAAATGAGCCTCTAACTGTTTCATGGATACAGTAAGGAGAAAATCCAAGACTCCTTTGTCAGTGATAAAGGACTTTCTCACTCACAGCACAGCAAGCAGTGTGAGCATTGGCATATTTCTCTTGATTTCCCTGGTGGCTCAGTGGTAAAAAATCTGCCCACAATGCAAGAGCCTCTGGAGACTTCTGTGGGTTCCATACCTGGGTCTGGAAGATCCCTGGAGGAGGGCATGGCAACCCACTCCAGTATTCTTGCCTGGAGAATCCCATGGACAGAGGAGCCTGGTGGGCTAAAATTCCATAGCCTTGCAGAGTTGGACAGTATTTAAACGACTAAGCACACAAGCATGCCCTTGATTTCCCTTGTTGCCAAGTCCCATAGAAATAACCCAGAAGATCCAGATGCTTCCTCCAGAAGCTGTGGATTGCACTACAGAGGGGAATCTTTATTACTAATTATTTAAAAATTCAGTAATTTTTATCAGTTCAATTCAGTTTAGTCACTCAGTTGTGGCCAGTTCTTTGCGACCCCCATGGACTATAGCATGCTAGGCTTCCCTGACCAACTCCCGGAGCTTGCTCAGACTCATTTCAATTGCGTCGGTGATGCCATCCAACCATCTCATCCTCTGTCATCCCCTTCTCCTCCTGCCTTTAGTCTTTCCCAGCATCAGGGTCTTTTCCAATGAGTCAGTTCTTCGCATCAGGTGGCCAAAGTTTTGGAGCTTCAGCATCAGTCCTTCCAATGAATATTTAGGATTGATTTCCTTCAGGATTGACTGACTTGATCTCCTTGCAGTCCAAGGGACTCTCAAGAGTCTTCTCCAACACCACACTTCAAAAGCATCAATTCTTCGGCACTCAGCCTTCTTCACAGTCCAACTCTCACATCCATACATGACCACAGGAAAAACCATAGCCTTGACTAGATGAACCTTGTTGGCAAAGTAATGTCTCTGCTTTTGAATATGCTATCTAGGTTGATCATAACTTTCCTTCCAAGGAGTAAGCGTCTTTTAATTTCATGGCTGCAGTCACCATCTGCAGTGATTTTGAAGCCTAAGAAAATAAAGTCTGTCCCTGTTTCCATTGTTTCCCCATCTATTTGCCATGAAGTGATGCAACCAGATGCCATTATCTTTGTTTTTTGAATGTTTGAGTTTTAGGCCAGTTCTTTCAATCTTCTCTTTTACTTTCATCAAGAGGCTCTTTAGTTCCTCTTCACTTTCTGCCATAAGGGTGGTGTCATCTGCATATCTGAGGTTATTGATATTTCTCTCAGCAATCTTGATTCCAGTTTGTGCTTCATCCAGCCCAGCATTTCTCATGATTTACTCTACATATAAGTTAAATAAGCAGGGTGACAATATACAGTAATGACATACTCCTTTCCCAATTTGGAACCAGTCCATTGTTCCCTGTCCAGTTCTAACTGTTGCTTCCTGACCTGCATACAGATTTCTCAGGAGGCAGGTCAGGTGGTCTGGTGTTCCTATCTCTTGAAGAATTTTCCACAGTTTATTGTGATCCACACAGTCAAAGGCTTTAGCATAGTCAATAAAGCAGATGTTTTTTCTGAAACTCTCTTGCTATTTCTGTGATCCTGTGGATGTTGGCAATTTGATCTCTGGTTCCTCTTCCTTTTCTAAATCCAGCTTGAACATCTGGAAGTTCTTGGTTCATGTATTGTTGAAGCCTGGCTTGGAGAATTTTGAGCAATACTTTGCTAGCGTGTGAGATGAGTGCAATTGTGCGGTAGTTTGAACATTGTTTGGCATTACCTTTCTTTGGGATTGGAATGAAAACTGACCTTTTCCAGTCCTGTGGTCACTGCTGAGTTTTCCAAATTTCCTGACATATTGAGTGCAGCACTTTCAAAGCATCATCTTTTAGGATTTTAAATAGCTCAACTGGAATTCCATCACCTCCACTAGCTTTGTTTATAGTGATGCTCTCTAACGCCCACTTGACTTCACTTTCCAGGATCTCTGGCTCTAGGTAAGTGATTGCACCATCATGGTTATCTGGTCATTAACATCTTTTTGTATAGTTCTGTTTATTCTTGCCACCTCTTCTTAATATTTTCTGCTTCTGTTAGGTCCATACCATTTCTGTCCTTTATTGTGCCCATCTTTGCATGAAATATTCCCTTGATATCTCTAATTTTCTTGACAAGATCTCTAGTCTTTCCCATTCTATTGTTTTCTGCTATTTCTTTGCATTGATCACTGAGGAAGACCTTGTTATCTCTCCTTGCTATTCTTTGGAACTCTCATTCATATGAGTATATCTTTCCTTTATACTAAAGAAGCCTTTAGCTTCTCTTCTTTTCTCTGCTATTTGTAAGGCCTTGTCAGACAATCATTTTGCCTATTGCATTTCTTTTTCTTGGGGATGGTTTTGATCACTGCCTCTTGTACAGTGTCACGAACCTCTATCCATAGTTCTTCAGGCACTCTGTCTATCAGATCTAATCCCTTGAATCTATTTGTCACCTCGAATTACATGGACTATATAGTCCACGGGGTCGCAAAGAGTCGGACACGACTGAGTGACTTTCACTTAACTTCAAAACTGTGTAATTGTAAGGGATTTGATTTAGGTCATACCTGAATGGCCTAGTGGTTTTCCCTACTTTCTTCAATTTAAGTCTGAGCTTGGCGATAAGGAGTTCATGATAAGAGCCACAATCAGCTCCCAGTCTTGTTTTTGCTTACTGTATACAGCGTCTCCATCTTCAGCTGCAAAGAATATAATCAGTCTGATTTGGTATTGACCATCTGGTGATGTCCATGTGTAGAGTCATCTCTTTTTTTTTTTTTTTTTTTTTTAATTTTATTTTATTTTTAAACCTTACATAACTGTATTAGTTTTGCCAAATATCAAAATGAATCCACCACAGGTATACATGTGTTCCCCATCCTGAACCCTCCTCCCTCTTCCCTCCCCATTCCATCCCTCTGGGTCGTCCCAGTGCACCAGCCCCAAGTCATCTCTTTTGTTGTTGGAAGAGGGTGTTTGCTATGAACAGTGCGTTCTCTTGACAAAACTCTATTAGCCTTTGCCCTGCTCATTTTGTACTCCAAGGCCAAGCTTGCCTGTTACTCCAGGTATCTCTTGACTTCCTACTTTTGCATTCCAGTCCCCTATGATGAAAAGACATCTTTTTTTTTGGTGTTAGTTCTAGGAAGTCTTGTAGGTCTTCATAGAAACATTCAAATTCAACTTCTGCATTAGTGGTTGGAGCATAGACTTGGATTACTCTGATACTGAATGGTTTGCCCTTGAAACGAGCAGAGATCATTCTGTCATTTTTGAGATTGCACCCAAGTACTGCATTTCAGACTCTTTTTTTTAACTATGAGGGCTACTCCATTCCTTCTAAGGGGTTCTTGCTCACAGTAGTTAGTAGATATAATAATTTTGACACAAAATCTTTATTTATGCTTCCCTCTCTATTATGACCCCCTCCTATAATTACTGGGGTATCTTTGTATAACATCTTGTAAAAGCTTTAATTCTAGTAATGTAAATTATTAGTTATATATATATATATATAATTAGTCTTATGAGAGATTCATTAGTCACCTTGGATGAGGACAATTCCTTGTGGGACGAGCATGTCCAGTATATGACAAATACTGAGCATCCCTAGCCCTTATCCACTGATTGCCTGCTAATATCCCCTAATCATTGTGACAATAAATTGCCTACATGTTATTTCTGAAAAATGGCTACACATATCTTCAAACATCCTCTAGGGAAGAGTCTGTCTCTCTCAAGAATCCTAAAGATAACAACAGAGAAGTGAAGGGAAAGGAAAAATATCTTAACCTGGAAAAAATTCCATTTTCTATGACTATTCTTCTGTCACAGAGAAAGGGCAAAATGAAAGATTTAACAAAGTTAAAATGTTAATAGGAAGGTTGGTTTTTGGTTTTTGAAATCTTGATTTGTTTTATTGTGTTTTGTTGGCCTAGTTTTCAGGTGTGTAGATAATATGAAAATGTTGAGACTATTTTTAAATTTAAGTTTGAAAACAGATTTTATATTTTTAATATAGAGATTATTAACAGTGAATAGTGGTGGGAGAGGTGTGATGAAATGGAGAATTTTTCTAACATTTTCATTATTCTGTTAAAAATCACATACTTTTAGCTGCATGTTATTAGTTTGTATGTGAAGTCTTTTTCCTCCCCCAGATCATAGCCTTCAGTGTTCTGTCTGTAAGATAATTGTTTAGGTGAATTTCTGTACCTCCAACAAAACTACAGGCTAGAATTCATCAAGGGCAAGGGTGGGCATTTTTGTAATGAGATCCCAAACTGAGTTTCCTGCTGAATAACTAATCTTATTAAAGCAAGCCCTCATTAATCTTCCATCATTAAAATGCAGACTCCTATTACAGAAAAGATTGTGATTTCTGGCTCCTTTCCATTTGCCGTGGGTCACAGAGCTCTGAATACTGAGTATTGCTGTAGCTTGAAAAGTTGGGAATATTGTGCACTGATGTGTTGCATAGATTATATGTATCATGGTAGTTATGCAATTTACATATAAATAGGGTGAGTAATGTGTATTTGGCAAAATTGGGGCCGCAGTGATTTTTATCATTTCCGTCTTGCTATATGTTCCTGCTTCTGAAAATATATCCAGCCTTTTAATGAGAATAAGAAAGTACACTTCTTCATTCTTCAGTTCAGTTCAGTCCAGTCATTGAGTCGTCTCTTTGCAACCCCATGGAATGCAGCACACCAGGCCTCCCTATCCATCGCCAACTCCCAGAGTTTACTGAAACTCATGTCCATTGAGTTGGTGATGCCATCCAAGCATCTCATCCTCTGTCATCCCCTCCTCCTCCTGCCTTCAGTCTTTCCCAGCATCAGGGTCTTTTCCAGTGAGTCAGATCTTCAGTTTGAGCTTCAGCATCAGTCCTTCCAATGAGTATTCAGGACTGATCTCCTTTAGGATGGACTCGTTGGATCTCCTTGCATTCCAAAGGACTCTCAAGAGTCTTCTCCAACACCACAGTTCAAAAGCATCAATTCTTCAGCACTCAGCTTTCTTTATAGTACAACTCTCACATCCATACAGGACTACTGGAAAAACCATAGCTTTCACTAGATATACCTTCTTTGGCAAAGTAATGTCTCTGCTTTTTAATATGCTGTCTAGGTTGGTCATAACTTTTCTTCCAAGAGCAAACGTCTTTTACTTTGACGGCTGCAATCACCATCTGCAGTGATTTTTGAACCCCCCAAAAAATAGACTGCCACTGTTTCCCCATCTATTTGCCATGAAGTGATGGGATCAAATGCTGTAATCTTAGTTTTCTTAATGTTGAGTTTTAAGCCAAACTTTTCACTCTCCTCTTTCACTTTCATCAAGAGGCTCTTTAGTTCTTCACTTTCTGCCATATGGGTGGTGTCATCTGCATATCTGAAGTTATTGATATTTCTCCTGTAAATCTTGATTCCAGTTTGTGCATCATCCAGCCCAGCATTTCTCATGATATACTCTGCATAGAAGTTAAATAAGCAGGGTGACAATATACAGCCTTAACGTACTCCTTTTCCTATTTGGAACCAGTCTATTGTTCCATGTCCAGTTCTAACTGTTGCTTCCTGACCTGCATACAGGTTTCTCAAGAGGCAGGTCAGGTGGTCTGGTATTCCCATCTCTTTAAGAATTTTCTAGAGTTTGTTGTGGTCCACAAATTCAAAGGCATTGGCATAGTCAGTAAAGCAGAAGTAGATGTTTTTCTGGAACTCTCTTTCTTTTCTAGTGATCCAACAGATGTTGGATCTCTGGTTCCTCTGCCTTTTCTAAATCCAGCTTGAACATCTGGAAATTCACAGTTCACATACTGTTGAAGCATGGCTTGGAGAATTTTGAGCATTACTTCGCTAGCTTGTGAGATGAGTGCAATTGTGCGGTAGTTTGAGCATTCTTTGGCATTGCCTTTCTTTGGGATTGGAATGAAAACTGACCTTTTCCAGTCCTGTGGCCATTGCTGAGTTTTCCAAATTTGCTGGCATATTGAGTACAGCACTTTCATAGCATCATCTTTTAGGATTTTAGATAGCTCAACTGGAATTGCATCACCTCCACTAGCTTTGTTCATAGTGATGCTTCCTAAGGCCTACTTAACTTTGCTTTCCAGGATGTCTGGCTCTAGATTGGTGATCGCATCGTTTTGATTATCTGGGTCATGAAGATCTTTTTGTATATTTCTTCTGTGTATTCTTGCCACCTCTTCTTAATATTTTCTGCTTCTGTTAGGTCCATACCATTTCTGTCTTTTATTGAGCCCATCTTTGCATGAACTGTTCCCTTGGTATCTCTAATTTTCTTGAAGAGATCCCCCATTCTATTGTTTTCCTCTATTTCTTCATTCTTAAAGAAACTTTTTCTGAAATGCAATGAATAGCATTCAACCTGAAAATTATGAAAAGTTATCAGGTGAACAGTAAGAAACATGACAAAGGCCGTATTCCAATACTATACACACCTCTTGAACCTACTGTCACTGTCAACAAATTCAGTGATAAGTATGCTGGCAAAACCATTGTCATTTAACTACAATCTTAATGGACGCTTATACCACTGCTGATTTTCTCCTTTCCTAAAAGTTTATTGCTGTCATTCTCCAAACTTCTATTTAGCTGAGTTTGTAGTAACTAAAAATATGAAAATATTTCTCAGAAATATTTGTATAATTTGGACTTCCCTGGTGGCTCAGACGGTAAAGCATCTGCCTACAATGCAGGAGACCTGGGTTCTATTCCTGGGTATTTGCTTGGTTTGTTCATTTGTTCCATCATTCATTCCTAGCCTTTATGTTGTTATTGTTGCATAAAGAAATTTTAGATTTTAATCTACAGAGATTGGTGACAATGAATTTTTTAGAATTTTTTTTATTTTTAGATTTTTATCTAGTGTGGTTACAAGTGGAGAAGGAAATGGCAACCCACTCCAGCATTCTTGCCTGGAGAATCCCGTGGACAAAGGAGCCTGGTGGGCTGCTGTCCATGGGGTCGCACAGAGTCCGGCACGACTGAAGCAATTTAGCATGCATGCATGCATTGGAGAAGGAAATGGTAACCCACTCCAGTATTCTTGCCTGGAGAATCCCAGGGACTGGGGAGCCTGGTGGGCTGCCGTCGCTGGGGTCACATAGAGTTGGACACGACTGAAGCAACTTAGCAGCAGCAGCAGCAGCAGTGGTTATAAGGTAAATTAGAAAATTGCACCTTATTTAGAATCTCCCATAATAGGAGTCCCCGCCAACCTGTCCTAGACCATCCTAGAGTGCTATGATGTATCCTTTGGCTGTTGTGTTTTCCTTGTTGTTGTTGTTCAGTAGCTAAATCATGACTGTTTACAGACCCATGGACTGCAGCACGCCAGGCTTTCCTGTCCTTCACTATCTCCCAGACTTGCTCAGATTCATGTCCATTGAGTCAGGGATGCTATCTAACCTCTCATCCGCTGCAGCCCCCTTCTCCTGCTGCCTTCAGTCTTTCCCAGCATCAAGGTCTTTTCCACTGAGTCAGCTCTTCACATCAGGTGGCCTAAGTGTTGGAGCTTCAGCTTCAGCATCAGTCCTTCTAATGAATATTCAGGGTTGATTTCCTTTAGTATTGACTGGTTTGATCTCCTTGCCACCCAAGGACTTTCAAGAGTCTTCCCCAGCACTACAGTTCAAAAGCATCAATTTTCCGGCACTCGGCCATTCTTTATGGTCCAGTCTCACATCTGTACTTGACGACTGGGAAACTACAGCTTCCCTGACTTGATTCCTAACCCGTTCTACCACCCTTGGATTCTTTAAAACCCTTGAATACAAAGGGCTTATTGAGCTCTCTTATAGGAGAGGTTAAATTACCTTTCAGAAAGCACTCATATCACAGAGCCCAAGACTTACTAATCCCATAGGCAATGACAAAGTAATGTTGGGTATCCACCAGGTTTCTCTTTTTCTTAAGTTCTTACTCTGCTTTCAAACTAATGTATCCTTATACTGATTGAGAGACAAGTAAAAGGAAGTATATGCTTAGTAAAATAAGTCAGACAAAGACAAATGCTGTATGATACCACTTATATATGGACTCTAAAAAGTAATATAAATGAATCTATGTACAAAACAGAAACAGACTCACAGACAAAAACAAATGTATGGTTACCAAAGGGGAGAGAAGGAGCAAGGGAGGGACAGATTTTAAAAGAGTATGAGATTAATGAAGGCTGATTACTCTACATAAAAGAGATAAGCAACAGAACTTACTGCATAGCACCGGGGATTATACCTAATATCTTATAATAGCATATAATGGAATACACTCTACAGAAAACAAAACAAACCTGAAACAGTACTCTGTACACCTGAAACAAGCACAATATTGTAAATCATCTAAACTTTCATTTTTTTTTAAGTGTATAATATGATGCAGTAGTTCTCAAACTTTTTGGTCAGTCTCAGGACCCCTTCACATTTTTAAAAATTAGCAAGTATCTCAAAGAGTTTATAGGTAGAGTTATATCTGTCAGTATTTACTGAGACATTTAAAAAATTATGTATTAATTTTTTAATGAAAATAGCAGAATCATTATATGTTAACAAAATAAAATTTTTCAGAAAAGTAATTGTTTTCCAAAACAAAATAATGGAAAAGTAATATTGTTTTATATTTTTGCAAGTTCTACTTAACAGAGGAAAGTTAGGTTCTCATATCTGCTTCTAAATTCATTCCTGTTGCAGTTCATTGTTCTGGTTGAAGTACATAAAGAAAATCTGTTGGCCCTACACAGACATAATTGCAAAAGGTAGTTTCTTAATGCTTAATTACAATATACAGTCTAAAACTATGTCAGTGAACTTTTCATATTCTTTTATATTCAAATCTATCAGTCTGTCTTACACTTTGAATGGCTCTTTTACCCATATGTGATTTTCTGATATTGTAATTGGTCATTTAAAAAATATCAGTGCATTGAATTATTCAGATCTTTCAACTATGAAACATTTAGTTATATATATCAAAAAATCACATTCATTAATATCACCACTGATCTCATCCAGAAATTCATTAAGTATTGAGAAGCTGCCAAGCTCACACTGGCAGATACAATTTTCCAAAATTCTAATCTTCACCTGACAGCTAGAATTTTTGATTGAAGTGACAGGCTCACTTCATTTTCGAGAAATGTCCACCAAATATCCAAGCATGAAAAAAATTATTGTTTTTATTTTATTTTTCCAATATAACATTAAACTTGGCATTTCTTGAAAAAGTCACCTACAATGGCTCATAGCTCAAACCATTGCCCAAGTGCTTTTTCCTCCAGGCAACCTTTTTTTTTTCTTTTTGGCTGAGCCACGTGGCATGTGGGATCTTAAGTTCCCCAACCAGGGATTGAACCTGAAACCCCTGCATTGGAAGTAGGTTTGCCACTGGACCATCAGGGAGGTTCTTTCAAGGCAATGTTTTACTTCAGTACACAGTACAAGTGCTTTATACCTACTTCCCAGTTTGTCTCATGGAACATTTTAAAAAATATTTTGCAAAATGAATCATTTTTAGTTTTTAACCTTCACAAGATTATGACTTTTATACTTAGTGCCCCCACTTTGATTTGTGATATTGTGCCAGCAATTTTATCCACCAGTGGTTTTTGTACCATTAGCACAAGTGGAGAGGGTGGGGAGATTTGGGAGAATGGCATTGAAACATGTATAATATCATGTATGAAATGAGTCGCCAGTCCAAGTTCGATGCATAATACTGGATGCTTGGGGCTGGTGCACTGGGACGACCCAGAGGGAGGGTATGGGGAGGGAGGAGGGAGGAGGGTTCAGGATGGGGAGCACGGGTATACCTGTGGCGGATTCATTTTGATGTTTGGCAAAACTAATACAATATTGTAAAGTTTAAAAATAAAATAAAATTTAAAAAAAAAGAAAAAGGAGCAAAAACGTCTTAGTATTGTTACTGTTTTGAACTTTGGGGCCCTGGCTTTTAAAGATTCCCAGGAGTCTATGAACACAATTTGATAATAAGCACTCAGACACAGGTGTGAAATGGGACAGAGTTCTAATCCTGACTCTTCAACTTAGTAGCTAAACAGTTAAGTTAGTTTCTTTTATCCATAGAGCTCTTTAATGTTGATTATAATAAATCTTATGTCTTAAGATTATTGTGAAGATTAAATGAGATAATATGTATAAACAGTTCAACACAGTTCCAAGTACACAGTAAATTTTAAGGAGTTATCCATTATTAGTTTTCTTGTTTTATTTATTAGAGTTTGAGCATGTTGCACTGTTTCTTTGGTCATATTCATAGGATTTATATTTAGAAAAGCATTCTATTACAAACTATAATGGATATAGTATTTTACTGTTTCAGTTAGCAAACACTTTGCTGGAGTAAATAATGATACTAACAACAGCAAAGACTTTGTTTTTGAGTTGATAAGGTTGCCACTCCATTTTAGATTTTAACATTTTTTATTTGCTGAATTTTTAAGGTACTTTTCTATCTCCCAGAAAGTGCTGCATAGCATGTTTTGCAGTCTTTTACTTAAAATTAATTATTTGAAATTTTTGAAAGTTGTTTTTTTTTTTAAATACTCAGTGAGATAATTGAAACCTACTTTGGATATATAGCTAATCTTTTCCAAAAATGATAAATGTGGATTTCACAACCGTTAAATTGCCCAAGTGATTTTGTTATTGATTTCTATTTTGTAGTTTTTTGGCTCAGTATTATAAGTCAAGTAATAATTAATAGAGAAAGGTATATTTATGCAGTTATTTATTTTTTAGTATTATGGAAATCATTACTTGCAAAAAATATAACTAATATAACCTTTGGTATACAAGGGAAAACAAGTTAACCATTTAATATCTGGATCCAATGGATCTAATGAGAAATAGATGGGGAAACAGTGGAAACAGTGTCAGACTTTACTTTTTTGGGCTCCAAAATCACTGCAGATGGTGACTGCAGCCATGAAATTAAAAGACGCTTACTCCTTGGAAGGAAAGTTATGACCAACCTAGATAGCATATTCAAAAGCAGAGACATTACTTTGCCAACAAAGGTCCGTCTAGTCAAGGCTATGGTTTTTCCTGTGGTCATGTATGGATGTGAGAGTTGGACTGTGAAGAAAGCTGAGTGCCGAAGAATTGATGCTTTTGAACTGTGGTGTTGGAGAAGACTCTTGAGAGTCCCTTGGACTGCAAGGAGATCCAACCAGTCCATTCTAAAGGAGATCAGCCCTGGGATTTCTTTGGAAGGAATGATGCTAAAGCTGGAACTCCAGTACTTTGGCCACCTCATGTGAAGAGTTGACTCATTGGAAAAGACTCTGATGCTGGGAGGGATTGGGGGCAGGAAGAGAAGGGGACGCCAGAGGATGAGATGGCTGGATGGCATCACCGATTCAATGGACGTGAGTCTGAGTGAACTCCAGGAGTTGGTGATGGACAGGGAGGCCTGGCGTGCTGCGATTCATGGGGTCGCAAAGAGTTGGACATGAGTGAGCGACTGAACTGAAGTTATTTTTTTGAATAATTTATAGAAGTAGCATAAAGATATAGTAAAAACAAAATTCTAAAAATTTTAGAAAGCATTTAAACATAGCAAACCCCAAATTTTATTCCATATATTGAAAGTGTATGTACGTGAAATGTATGGTGTCCTTTTCACTTACTCCTTGTCTGTCATGCATGAACCTGGAGCATATCTATCCTGTAAATATTTATTCTATATTTCAAATACACATCTTACAGGCTCTAGCTTATTTCTGGTTCTTCTTGTACTTGCACAGTCTAGACACAATTAGAGCAAAACATTGACAGGACTCTTAACTTTGCTGAAGAACAACTAATCTACAGTTTAAATTTTTTACAGTACTGTATGTCAATTATATCTCAATAAAACTGGAAGAAAAATTAGAACAGACTGTAATGATGTCTCTATATATTTATTATATCTTCTTAAAAGATGATGTAACACTTTGGATGACATAGTACAAAAAATGAAAGATGGTAATAATAATGATGTATTTTAGTACTGTGAAGTGAAGTGAAGTGAAAGTCACTCAGTCGTGTCTGACTCTTTGTGACCCCGTGGACTCTATAGTCCATAGAATTCTGCAGGCCAGAATACTGGAGTGGGTAGCCTTTCCCTTCGCCAGGGGATCTTCCCAATCCAGGGATCAAACCCAGGTCTCCCACATTGCAGGAGGATTCTTTACCAACTGAGCCACAAAGGAAGCCCAAGAATACTGGAGTGGGTAGCCTGTGCATCCCTTCTGCAGTGGATCTTCCTGACCCCGGGATCAAACCAGGGTCTCTTGCATTGCAGGCAGATTCTTTACCAACTGAGCTATTTAGTATTGTACCACCCCTCTATGAAACTGCTTTATAAAAATGGTGATGTTGTAACATGTTGTTGTTTAGTCACTAAGTCCTATCCAACTCTTTTATGACCCCATGAACTGTAGCCTATCAGACTCCTCTGTCCATGGGATTTCCCAGGCAAGAATACTTGAGTGGGTTGTCATTTTCTTCTCCCAGGGATCTTCCCAACCCAGGGATCAAACCCACATCTCCTGCATTGGCAAGTGGATTCTTTACCACTGAGGTACCAGGGAAGCCCTGATGTAACATGAGCACATGTTAAATAAAGAAAGAACAGTTAGATTCTCTAATAAGCTTCAAGTCTGAAACCAAATTACCAGGGTAATTTTTTAAAAGGGGTGGGGGCTTGCATCATCATTGGTGGGTCTACCATCAATAATCTGTCAGAGAATGCCAGGTGATTTAGATGTAGATCAAAAAATCAGGGCTTCCATCGTGGCTCAGATGGTAAAGAATCTACCTGCAATGCAGGAGACCTGGGTTCGATCCCTGGGTCGGAAAGATCCCTTGAAGAAGGGAATGGCAACCCACTCCAGTACTCTTGCCTAGAGAATTCCATGGACCGAGGGTCCTGGTAGGCTACAGTCAATGGGGTCACAAAAGTCAGAAGGACTGACCAACTTGACTTTAAAAACTTAGATGTAGATAAAATTTATGATTGTAAGAAGAGAGGAAGCATATATCTTGGAAATTCAACTTCAATAAGCTTGACTTTAAACGCTAGCAAGAATCTTGATGGTGTTGATTCCCTACAGTTATTAATGTGCCAGGCACTGTGTTCCATACTGGTTTGTTTTATCTATAAGAATGGAGTATTTACTACTATGTGTAAGATAGATGACTAATGAGAGCCTACTGTATAGCATAGGGAGCTCTACACAGTGTTCTGTGGTGACCTAAATGAGAAGGAAATCAAAAAAAGAGTGGATATATGTGTATGTATAACTGATTCACTTTGCTGCACAGGAGAAACTAACACAACATTGTAAAGCAACTATGCTCTGATAAGAACTAGTTTTAAAAAAGAATGCAGTATTTATTGGCTGTTTATTAAGATAAAAAATAGAAACAAATTATCTTTTGCCTCAGAGTTACTGGCTCACCAAAATATCAGAAAATAATGTGTTTTTCTATTTAAAATATTCTAGAGAATTGCTTTGTATATCGCTGTTTTCATATAGATTTATAATTCTCACCTCCTGACTGTTGTCCCATTGTTGCTGGTTAGGACATGAAGGCATATTTTGTACTTAAGAATTTTTCCCCACGATGCTAAGAAGATAGAAGACCAAGAGTTCTGTTAAATAAGGAAGACTATTTATTACTGCTTTTACCTGTATTGGCCTTCCCTGATAGCTCAGTTGGTAAAGAATCTGCCTGCAATGTGGGAGACCTGGGTTTGATCCCTGGGTTGGGAAGATCCCCTGGAGAAGGGAAAGGCTACCCACTCCAGTATTCTAGCCCGGAGAATTCCATGGACTGTATAGTCCATGGGGTTGCCAAGAGTTGGACATAACTGAGCAACTTTCACTTACCTGTATTATGTGTTTTCAGAATTTATGTTCAACCCTTTCCCATTCCACCTAATTTATCCTGATTTAACATAACCCATCATGTTTGTTCATTTTTGAGAATGCTGATAGTCTTTTGAAAATGAAAAGCACTTTGGAACACTAAACTCTTTTATGGAACATATTCTTGATTTCAATAATTTTTCTTTGTTTCAACACATCTTCTGTATGTGGTTAAGAAGGCAATAGCAGCCAGGATACAGACAAAATAAAGTATCTTCTAGAATTTGGAAAGTTGAGGGAAAAGATTTTATGTAAGAATATTTAAAATTTTGTGACCTCAGAGTAGCTGACATGGGGTTGAGGAATATAGATTTTGAGAGCTGGCAGAACTGTAACTACTTTAGCATTCGTTGTCTGCGCCTTGCTTCAACTGAGTCTGCCTCAACCTGTGAAACAAGTGTACAGTTCCCAGTGCCCAGGATTCTTTTCTCTTTACCTTCTGCTCCTGTCTCCTGGTTCCAGAACATATGTAGCTTTTGTTAGATGATTTCATGAGTTTGACTCAGAATTCTGCGTCAAAATACTTCAACAAAAGTATTTTGTTGAAATACTTTCCTATTGTAGAAGTTTCTGGGCTGTTATGAAAAAGAATAATTGTACTTCCTATACTGACATCTGAAATATGTCATATCTTCTGCCAGGTGTTTTAAAGCCTTTAACTAATCTTCACAACAATCCTGAAGGTTCAAAGAGATTTGTAGCTACCAGATCACAAAGTTCATAGTTTCAGGAAAATATATGGTCTACTCTGATGCTTTGAAAATCTGCTGTTTTTCAATGATCTTTTATTTGAATAGCTAGATGTACATTTCCCTATTACACAGAATCATTGCAAGATACTCAACTTGCATTTTACAGAGGTGGCTGACATTAACTTAGATATAAAAGTGCTTCTGACTTGAGGTAAAGATAAAATATGCTCATAAAAAGGTAAAAGTCAATTAGAAGGTACTCTCTTTTGTATTAATAATTTTTATTATTACTATATATGTATATATAGAGACAGATGAGAGAACACAGTATGTATGTAAATAAATCCATTTGACAAAAGATTCATCTAGAGTTTTAAGAAATGTTTTCTTTTTTAATCTTTTACGTTTTATACATTTATAAGTTTTTGAGCCATAGTTTATGCTCTTGAAAATCAAATTAATGAGCCCCTGCCTTTGTTTTTCCTATTGATGTTTCTAATACTACCAGACCATATAGAAAGATCTCATGAAATGGTAAATATTGCTATTCTTTCTTGGTATTGCTAGGGGGCAGTATTTACTCAGCTGACTCTTTTTAGCAGGCTAGCACTAGACCAAATCAACAAAATACAATTTTATGATCTGGAGAAAATAATTAAAGGATATATAATTTTTTTTATTGGGTTTGTTTCCAACTTTAAATCAGGAAAGATCTGGTAATATCTCCAACTTAATTAAGACTAATTATATATTTTTTTTAATATATTTTTTTATACTTGTAAGAAAATATTTCATTATTTGTTATTTTTTATTTTTTTCTTACTATTTTCTTTTTTTTAATTTAACCTCACTTTATTTTTTTAATTTTATTTTATTTTTAAACTTTACAATATTGTATTGGTTTTGCAAAGTATCGAAATGAATCCGCCACAGGTATACATGTGTTCCCCATCCTGAACCCTCCACCCTCCTCCTCCTCATACCATCTAAGCCTAAACCACCGTACTATTCTGTATGGTGTCTTTTTGTGTATTACATTGTATTATGAACATATACCAATATGCTAAGAAATTATTTAAGATGAAAATATCAGTTAAAATTTTAATAGGGAGAAATATAGAAGGAAAAAATAACAGGCATTCAATCTCACAGAGTATATCACCTATTTATTTTCTTGACTTCAGTTGGTAAGAGGTGACTGGTATTAATGAGCACCTAATAGTTGTTATGTATTATATTAAAGAAATGTATTCTGCTTGGATTATTACTCTTCAGTATCCATTAGAATGTGCTTCATTTTACTTCTAATTACTGTCTTCATAATTGTTGTCAAAGTTTAGGTATTAGTATTAGTTAAACAGTTCAAGTTTAATATTTTTTCAGTATTCACCACTATTTAATATGAAGGATAAATATATATATATGTGCACACACACACACACACACACCCAAGGAAGATTAACTGATTTTCTCATTATTACATATTTATTAAAAATTTCTTAAGATTATTTAATCTTGTGACTAATCTTTTAATCTGTCCATTTTAGTTACCTTTATTATATATTTCGTTCTTTCTTCAACAAATATTTGATTGTACCAGGCATTTTCCTAGGCCCTACGTGCATTGATAGAAAAAGAAAACATAATTTCTACCCTCATTCAACTTACATTAGTGGGAGATAAAAAATAAAGATCAATATACTATGTGATATGTTAGTTAGGGGTAAGTACTAAAGAAAAAAAACAGCTTAAGCAGGGACATGAAGTTAAGTGGTCAGGAGAAGAAGGAATTGAATATTTAAGTAAAGTAAAGCCTCACAGGTTAATTTTTGAATAAATGTCTTAATGAATTGCTGTGTTATTACATTTACTAACCTTTTCTTCTGCAGTATCTGATCTGCTCTTATTCCTATTCATTGTATTTTTTGACTCAAATATTGTATTTTCCGTCTCTAGAAGAATTTTTTGGTTCTTTTTTTTTTTTAATCTGCTCTTTCTCTACATAACTTATTCAGTCATTTCTTAGCTTTTTGAACATATGTAACAGATATAAAAAACATTTTGACATCTTTGCCTGGTAATACAAACATTTATTCTAGTTCTTTGTCCATTTTGATTGAATGATTTTTCTCCTCGTTATGATCGTTTTTTCCTCTTGCTTTACTGATATTTTTTAATAGATTTCAGTCATTGTGAATTACTTTGTTGCATATTGGCTATTTTATGTCCTTGTAAATATTGTTGGGGATTCCCAGGTGGCCCAGTGGTGATGAATAAGCCTGCCAATGCAGAAGACATGGGTTCAGTTGCTGGGTTGGGAAGATCCCCTGGAGAAAGAAATACCAACCCATCCTTGCCTGGGAAATCCCATGGACAGAGGAGCCTGGCAGGCTGGGTTGCAAAAGAGTCAGACTTGACTTACCAACAAAACAACAATAACAAAATATTCATGAGCTTCATTTTGAGATGCAGCTAAGTAACACTGAAACAGTCTGATATTTTCAAGGCTGGCTTTTAAGGTTTGTTAAGTGAGACCAGGCAGCATAATTTGAGAGCATAATTTTGCCCCATTACTAAGGCAATATCCTTATGAGTACTCTACCTTATGCCTTGGTTATTATAGGTTTTTTTAAAATTCTGGCTGGTAGTAAGATGAACTATCCCTGGCTTTGTGTGAGCTTGGCATGTTTTTCCGCTAGGTTTTCAAGTGGTTCCTCCCCACTTTGTGTTTTTCCTCATATGCATGCCCCCTTCAATATGTGGGGAAAAGTGAAATTAAGTAACTCAGATAAGATTCGTAATGACAGTTGGCTTTGATCAGAATAGAGGATAATATAATTTATGTTCTGTCCTTTAAAAAAAGAAGAGTTAAATAATAGTGATGAATTTATATCTACTCACTGTATGTTTAAACTGAAATTAGGCTGAAGAATTTAGATTTTGTTATAGTTTTACTGTTTTCTGCAATCCATTTGTTGTTCAGTTGCTCTATCATGTTTCACTCTTTGCAACCCCATGTCCTGCAGCATGCCAGGTTTCCCTGTCCTTTACCATCTCCCATAGCTTTCTCAAACTCATGTCCATTGAGTCAGTGATGCCATCCAACCAACTCATCCTCTGTCATCCCCTGCCTTCAGTCATTCCCAGCATCAGGGTCTTTTCCAATGAGTCAGTTCTTCACATCAGGTGGCCAAAGTATTGGAGCTTCAGCATCAGTCCTTCCAATGAATATTCAGGATTGATTTTCTTTATGATTGACTGGTTGGCTCTCCTTGCTGTCCAAGGGACTTTGAAGAGTCTTCTCCAACACTACTCTCACTCATATCCATACATGACTACTGGGAAAACCATAGCTTTGACTAGACAGACCTTTGTTGGCAAAGTAATGTCTCTGCTTTTTAATGTGCTGTCTAAGTTTGTCACAGCTTTTCTTCCAAGGAGCAACATCTTTTAATTTCATGGCTGCAGTCACCATCTGCAGTGATTTTGGAGCTCAAGAAAATAAAGTCTGTCACTGTTTCCATTGTTTCCCCATCTGTTTGCCATGAAGTGATGGGACCAGCTGCCATGATCTTCATTTTTTGAAAGTTGAGTTTTAAGCCAACTTTTTCACTCTCCCCTTTCTCCTTCAAGAGACTCTTTAGTTCGTCTTTGCTTTCTGCCATAAAGGTGGTGTCATCTGCATATCTGAGGTTATTGATATTTCTCCTGACAATCTTGATTCCAGCTTGTGATTCATCCAGCCTACCATTTCACATGATTTGTTCATGTGAAATGCATAGAAGTTAAATAAGCAGGGTGACAATATAGAACCTTGATATATTCCTTTCCCAATTTGGAACCAGTCTGTTGTTCCATGTCCAGTTCTACCTGTTGCTTCTTGACCTGCATACAGATTTCTCAGGAGGCAGGTAAGGTGGTCTGGTATTCCCATTTAACGAGGTACCCACTTTTAAGTTTCACACTTGATAGTAAAAGCAATAGATGATGACAATGAGTGGTGGCCAAGGTCACGAAGTGGTAGACTGTGGACTGCTTTGCTTCACAGGTATGTTTTGACTGACATAGCATTAAAAGTATAATCTGACATTTAAAAAAAAAAAAAAAGAATTTTTCACAGTTTGTTCCACAGTCAAAGTCTTTAGCCTAGTCAATGAAGCAGAAATAGATGTATTTCTGGAATTATCTTGCTTTTTCTATGATGCGATGGATGTTTGCATTTTGATCTCTGGTTCCTCTGCCTTTTCTAAATCCAGCTTGAACATCTTGAAGTTTTTGGTTCACATACTATTGAAGCCTAGCTTGGAGAGTTTTGAGCATTACTTTGCTAGTGTGTAAGATGAGTGCAATTGTGTGGTAGTTTGAGCATTCTTTGGCATTGCCTTTGGGTTGGAATGAACACTGACCTTTTCTAGTCCTGTGGCCACTGCTGAGTTTTCCAAACTTGCTGGCATATTGAGTGCAGCACTTTCACAGCATCATCTTTTAGGACTTGAAATAGCTCAACTGGAATTCCATCACCTCCACTAACTTTGTTTATGGTGATGCTTCTTAAGGCCCAATTGACTTCATACTTGCAATCCATACTCCATAGTGAAGTCCCGTACCTCTGTCCTCCTCCCTTTCCCCACTTGTAATGGCTGTGTCATTGTATGTAAATGATGATCTTGTGTAGAGCAGTGGGTTTATTTCATATACAATGCTTAGATTTTAATGTAGCTTGGTACACAACTGTACTTATGGTTCCTGACATTTAACAGTGTAAATACTCAACTGTGTACAATGCAAAGAAACATGGAACTTTAATCATAAATTCACAATTGATAGGTGCTGAAAAATCTATTCATTTAAAACCCCATAGGTAGCACAAAAATTTTTGTCTAATAGAAGCTGACATTGACATAAAATATAAAAGTAGAGCTTTTTCAGATTTTTCTATAAATTACTATGGGTTTTGATACTTGTTATTAACAAAGGAGATTTTACTCTACTTTTAGAAATTAAGAATGAGTTCTTACTTCAAAATCTCACAAAATTAATTGGTGTGTGTGTTTCATTCCTAGATACTGTTAGGAAGATAAATTTGTCATCTGAAAAACCTTATTATTTCATTCCTAGGTCTCACAACTTTTAGTCTCTTATGAAGCTTTCTGTTAATTTAGAAAGTGGTAATAGAAGATACAAGCTTCATAAAAACTTTTTAATGAGACATTTTGGACATTTTTCAAATATCCTCTTGCTGCTGCTGCTGCTAAGTCGCTTCAGTCGTGTCCGACTCTGTGAGACCCCAGAGACGCCAGCCCACCAGGCTCCCCCATCCCTGGGATTCTCCAGGCAAGAACACTGGAGTGGGTTGCCATTTCCTTCTCCAATGCATGAAAGTGAAAAGTGAAAGGGAAGTCGCTCAGTTGTATCCGACTCTTAGCGACCCCATGGACTGCAGCCTACCAGGCCCCTCTGTCCCTGGGATTTTCCAGGCAAGGGTACTGGAGTGGAGTGCCATTAAATATCATCTTATCATGTCTCAAAAAGTACTCAGTAAAGGTAACTCAACACTGATGAAGACTGTTTAAATCTCAGGAATATTTTGTTCCTAATAGCAAAAGTTCTCCTTTGAAAATTATGCCGTTGAAGTTAATGTGTTAATATTATGTTTGGAATAGGCATTGTCTTGAGTGTATTCCTCGGTGAAATGAAAATACTCTGTGGAATAAGTCTTAGCAGAAGAGTCATCTGCAACATTTGTAATAGATGTCATTATGTAATAGAGTATTTGTGATAATAATTATAATTATATTTTCTGTTATATTTTTCATTTTTTTGAAATACAATTGATTTACAATGTTTGTTATGTTAGTTTCTTGCATATGTATATATATGTGAGAGGTATATATATAAATATTTTAGATTCTTTTCCATTATAGGTTATTATTCAATATTGTGTAAGTTCTCTGTGTTGTACAGTAGGTCCGTATTGGTTATGTATTTTATATATAGTAGTATGTCTGTGTTAATCCCAAACTCCTAATTTACCCTCCCTCCTTTCCCCTTTGGTAACTCTAAGTTTGTTTTCTGTGTCTATGAGTCTGTATCTGTTTTATAAACAAGTGCATTGTATCCTTTGTTTAGATTCCCCATCTAAGTGATATCATATGGTATTTGTCTTTGTCTAACTTGGTTCACTTAGTATGATCATCTCTAGGCCATCCATACTGTTGCACATGGCATTATTTCATTCTGTTTTATGACTGAGTAATATTCTGTTGTAGTATGTATCACATCGTCTTTATCCATTCATCTGTCAGTGGACACTTGGGTTGCTTCTATGTCTTGGCTATTATAAATAGTGCTGCAGTGAGCATTGGTGGGGCATGCATCTTTTTGAATTAGAGTTTTCTCAGGATATATGCCCAAGAGTGAGATCACTGTGTTTTTAGTTTTTTAAGTGACCTTCATTGTTGTTGTTGTTTAGCCTCTAAGTCATGTCCAATTCTTTTATGACCCCATGGACTGTAGCCTATCAGACTCCTCTGACCATGGGATTTACCAGGCAAGAATACTTGAGTGGGTTGCCATTTCCTTCTCCAGGGGGAGCTTCCCAACCTAGGGATCAAATGCACGTCTCCTGCATTGGCAGGAGGATTTTTTACCACTGAGCCACCTGGGAAGCCCAAGGAACCTTCATACTGTTCTCCATAGTGGCTATACCAATTTACATTCTCACCAATAGTGTAGGAAGTTTCTTTATCTCCACACCTCCTCCAGCATTTATTATTTGTAGACTTTTTGATGACTATTCTGACCAGTGTGTGGTGATACCTCATTGTAGTTTTGGTTTGTATTTCTCTAATAATTGGTGATTTCAAGCATCTTTTCATGTGCTATTTGGCCATTCATAGGTCTTCTTTAGAAAAATGTCTGTTTAGATCTTCTGCCCATTTTTTACTTTTTAATACTAAACTGTGTGAGCTGTTTGTATATTTTGGAAATTAATTCCTTGACAGTCACATCATTTGCAAATATTTTCTCTTGTTCCATCGTTTGTCTTTTAATTTTGTTGATGGTTTCCTTTGCTGTGCAAAAGCTTTCCATTTAATTAGGTCATGTTTGTTTATTTTTCTTTCTATTTTCATTACTCTAGGAGGTGGATAGAAAAAAATATTGCTGCAATCTACGTCAAAGAGTGTTCTGCCTATTTTTCCTCTAGGATTTTTACAGTATCCAGTCTTACATTTATTATTATTTTTTAATTATTTAATTTATTTAAATTGGAGGATAAATTTACAGTATTATGATGGCTTTTGCCATACATCAGCATGAATCAGCCATAGGTATTCATGTGTCCCCCCCATTCGGAACCCTTCTCCCACCTCCCTCCCCACCTAGTCTTACATTTAGATCTTCAATCTAATTTGAGTTTATTTTTGTATATGGTGTTAAAGAATATTTTTAATCAGTGGAATAGATTAAAACATAGAACTTTTTGTTTTACGATTCAGTTTATTGGAAGTCATTCTAATTATCTCTTTTATTTCCTCTTTATCCATTCCCTGCATCCCTTTCTTTTTCCACTCATAGCTCTATGCCATCCCTTGGTTTCTCACCATGTTTACTCGTAAGTACCATTTTCCATTTTCTTTCAATATTGTATTGGGAAAAGAACAGGTCCATTCTTCCCCGGGATATTATCAGATTTAATTACATAAGCATCCTTATGTAATTATAAGGTAATATAGTTGGGTAGCAAATTTTTTCAATTGTTCTGACTAGGGGATATCAAAAAGAGTATTCTATAGAATGAAAACCTATATGTCATAACATTGATAAAATCTCTGCCCTCTATTGAAACATAAGTTAATATTAACTATACTATTTACATAAAGTTTTAGAAGGAAACTTTTACAACCAAATCAGACTCAATTTTTAGAGACTATCTAATAACTAATACTTTTGTTATTTCCTAAAGTAGAATTCTTCTAGAAATAGAAAGTTTATGTGAATATGTAATACTTTAATCTATTACACATATTAATGCAGTAGATACCTAGATTAAATATGCACATATGATAAATGAAATACAATACTTGAAGTAGATCTGCATGCACTGGCCTGGAAAAGTGTTGAAAGTACTGATAAATGAAAAAAAGAAAGTTTCAGAAAATAGAAAACTGCTAATCAGATTTTTTATGGGAATTTCAAAAAGCAGTTCTTAGAGTGCATAATAGAAATATAATGATACAGAAATTATAACAGTACTAAAGGTCTTCTAAGTAAATGAATTTGTTAAAATAATATAACCAGAAAATTCTAGGAAGAAATTGAACGTAAGAGCTATACCGAGATTGATAATGGAGGGTAGGAAATCTATTTGATCAATTAGATTATCAATTTTTTAAACCTATCAATTTTACTGCCTTGGGAAGCAGTAAACCTACAAAACCAAGTAAACATTTTATAAAAATAGTTTTCCAATATTTTTCCTTTAATAGTTTTGACCATAAGGGAATTATCATGACTAGTAAAGCGGCTTGTTGTTGATTTAATTTTTATTTTGTTTTAAATTTTTTTAATTGATTTATTTATATTTGTCACTTTACAGATGTATTTCCACTGCACAAAATTTTCCACCTCTGGGATACCTTACTGCTTGGGAATTCCTCCTTCCCATTCTGTATCGGAGTAGCAATTCTTCAGCAGCTGCGTGACCGACTTTTGGCTAATGGCTTTAATGAGTGCATTCTTCTCTTCTCGGACTTACCAGGTATAGAGATATAAAAATGGAATCACTAAGTGAAATTTAATTATGGGATAATGAGACATCCTTAAAACAATTTTCAAAAATAATCATCCAGATCTTCAGAATCTCTCCTGCTTGAGCCAAACTGTCTCCCTTATATACTACCTCTTTAGCCGGCCCAGCATTATAGATACAAAGCTGGGTCATACTAGCTCAGTCATTTATTTTCATGTCAGTGATGATGCCAAAAGGTGAAAGACAAGGGCAGGAGAAGGGGGAGAAGGGAGCATTGTGTGACATATATGCCTTGCTTAGGATAGGCCTGTTTATCTTCAGCAGATAGATAGTAAATAAAGGCCACTTGGGAAGGTGTTCGAGAACCCAAGTTTTTACAAAGATGTAATTCACATGGAACGTTGGTCTCTCCTATCCATAGTTAACTTGCTAACTGTTTAATAGTTTAAAGACAGGAAACACTGTCCTCTTGAGAGAGCAAATCATACTCCAGGGGAGTTCTATGTTATGCTGGATAGTAAGTAAAGTTATATATTGTATTCATAAGTGAGGAACTTGTAAGTCTAGGAGTTGAATGGTTAATGTAGAAATATAGAATGCAAGTATAGTTTAAGCTTTTATGCTATAGCTGAAAAGATGGAAGTAATATGGTTGCATAGGATATAATTGTGGCAGGGAAAAAAAAAACTAAACTACATTTTTGCAGAAACAAAAGTATTTTTCAAGTAGAAAAATTCTATTTCAAATTGCATTTCCTTGGATCCAACCCATTTATGAGTTTATTGCTATTCTTAGTATTTGCAGGCAACCAAAGTGATTACTGAAAATAAACACACTTAAAATTATCCAAGAGATAAATTTTTCAAAAAATCAAAGAATAAAAAAAAGATATCTTAAGATTTTATATTTAATAAGTATTCTCAAGAGGTATAATAAACTGCTGCCTACCCCAGTTTTTATTTTTCGTGGCTGATCTATACCTGGTATTTCAGCATTTTTCTGTTGTTGAAAATCTTCATCCTTGTTGAGAAACTAATAAGAAACATTATGGGATTTGTTTAAAACTTCTCTTTCTACTTTCCTCCCAAACTAAAAGTATCACCATCAGCTTCCTAACTTATCAAACTTTAATTAAAGTTGAGATAGCTTCTTATATGAGCAAATAGTTAGTTCTTTTTTTTTTCTGGGAGATTCTTAATGTAAATCAAGTTATCTCTGGTTTTCCTATTGATGTTGAACAGTTACCCAAAAAAAAGCTAGTTTCACAAACTACAAATACTGTCTGTAACCGTGCAGATGTTTTCCTCTTGTTCCTAACTTGCCAAAGTGAACAGAGGATCATTGATTAGGATGAAAGGAATTTTTCTGGTCATGTCTAAAAAATACATGTTAGAAATGATGATTATGCATTTTTAAGTAAAGCAAATTTCTTTCCTTTCCAATTACATGCATAAATGTTCCGGCTATACACTGGTGAAGGAATCTATTTTCATATTGAACAGGCAGATTAGTGGTAACTCTGCTTATACATTAAAATAAAGTCATTATTTCTGAAATCAGAAAGTAAGAATATATGTTGATTAGCACTGACTCATTGAAAAGGAAAACACTACTTAGTTTTGAAAGTAAGATAGGATGCCTTCTATTGATGTGATTTGCATGGATCCTCAGTGCCATTATTCTGGCGCATCATTTACTTGGCCACTGTATATGATTCCAGTTGGGAAAGAAAAAGTTTATAAGAAAAAATGTGACTTAAAAAAAAAAAAGGACAGAGGGGTTAAATGTAAACTTTGCCCTTAAGTACAGCTATGTTTCTTTTTACTTTTAATCACAGTGCACTTATTTGGGATGTCTTTCCTACTTAGATCTAAAAGATGTCTCTTTTCATCAAGTTGAGCCCCCTCACTATACCTGATGCTTGAAGAAACTCAGAAGTGGTCATGGGAAGGCCTAAAAAGTGAATCTGTTTTAATATACATACAAACACACTGAATATGCCTTTTCTAATCAGAATATTATGTGACATAAAGTTAGGACATATTTGAAAGAAAAAAAGCCATTTTTTTTAAGACTGCAAAAAAAAGAGAAAGGATAGGTTAGCTCTATATTTTACCTTAATTCTTGAGATAGACTTTGTAGATAAAGACAGGTTAGAATTAAACATTAATTTGAACTCATTAAATATATTGTACTTTACTGAAGTCCCCACTTAACTGTGTTTAAAAACATAAGTAAGCAATCAGAACAAATTTAGCTAAATTCTTTTCTGAAGCAGATTAGCAAATTGACTGTTCAAAACATCTGTTGACAGTAATGTAATGGAATCACCATCCAGTTGGTAACCTTGAAAACAAAATACCCTTGCATTTTTTTGTTGTTGTCCTATTCTAGTTGCTTCTTTCTACAAAGAGAGGTCCAAAAGCCCAGTGACTAAGAGCATGGAATGTAGAGCCAGATCACTTGGGTTTTAGATACTAGCTCTACCACTTTCATGTGTAACCTCAGGGACCTGACTCAGCCTCTTTGTATCTGTTTCCTTAGCCCTGATTTTATGTAAACAATCATTGTACCTACCGCACAGGATTGTTGTCCTAAGTAAATCAGTGCCAATGAACAACTTAGAGCAGTCCTTGCAAAGAGCAAGAGCTATGTAAGTGATTATTATTATTAATGTTCTCATCATTATTATGATTTTCCTCACTTATTCCTTTCCACCGTGACTGCTTTCTATTGGTAGAATAAATGAAGCAATCACCCTGTTTGGCTTTTTCTATAGATTATTGAGACTGATATCAATCATATAGATTTCCTTATTAGCAAAAGCAATTGAGGAATTACCTGAGAAGCCAAGTAAGCCTTCATTGTATATGTATGTATGCATATTATGACTAAGAAGAGTATCTCTTTTCATTGCTCAGAGACAACATAGTCTAGTGAATAGAAAGCACAGTCTTTGGAGTCAAGACATAAGAGTCTGAGTCCTAACTGTTCCACTCACTACCTGTGTGATCTTGGAAACTTTCAGTATGGTTCTCTTGCTGAGAAGAGTGATATGTAGAGTGAAACAGATGAGAGTTCATCCCCCAACTCTGGCATATATTAGCTGTGTGATCATGAACAAGTTGTTAATCTCTTTGGAAAGAGAATCCTATACATTAGGAAAGCTTTAGCAAAATGGAGCTAAAAATATCTGTTTTAGCGTTAAAATGAACACAGCAGATAATATGCATACTGCACTTGACACAAACCTGATACCAAATACTCATAACTATTTTTTAAAGTATGTGTAGCATTTAATACTTTTAACTTACAAAGAATGTATGATATTCAGTCTTTGTAAATTCTCTTTCTTTTCTTCCTCCTTTCCATAACTTTGTACTAACCTTTTAATTCTTGAAGAGAAAACACAGCAGAAAGGCATTATTATTTTTGCCAAAAACTGCTTCCAAATTCTGTCCCCTTTAGTAAATGATATAGTGTGATGTCACATTCCAAGGAGGTACAAGTGGTGCTAGAAAATTTTACTGGAAGTTCTTAACATGTATTGGTATGTGTGTCATTTAAGTACTAAAGGAAATAACCATGAGACCACTATATTTGGCATTTTTTATACAATCTCAAAATAGTAGTAGGGTATTTTGGAAAAAATACTGGGTTTTTCATAGCACCATTCAGTACTGGATATTGGCCACTGGTGTTAAGAGTGTAGTTTCCAAAGTTACCACCGTTAAAGCCAACTACAGGATGAGATCTGTCAGCCTTCAGCCATATTATTCTGCTGTTGTGTCCATCTGGCTGACAAAATAATATTTTTGAGGATACATCTAAGCAGTTCCCAAGATGAATATGATAATCTGACTAAAACCAAAATGGTAATAATTTTAGAGTGGGTTTTTAATAGCTGAAATGTTTAATTGCTTTTTTGCTTTGTTGGTGTATATCCTTTTTACAGTTAAAAAATTAATTCAGCATATTTATGTGATTGTGGTTGAAATAAATTCCCAGAATGCATAACTTTGTACCTCTGAACATCTTCAAGCATAGGAATCTTTTAAAGTAAGAAAGAAGTTTTTCTTAGAGAATCTATAAAAGAAATTAGGAAATCTGTATGGAAGAACACTTCACTTACCCTCAGAGATTAAAATATTTACTTTACCTCTGAAAGGAAAAAATAAGTATGTATAAAGTATTTTGAAGGAAATACTGTGTATATTGAAGGAACTTGAACGTATGAAAAGTAAATCCTTTTTGCAGGAAGAAATCAGCAGTTGGTTGAAACATCTTAATTGTCTGATGTATGTTTTATTACAGAAGTTTAATTAAAACATTTTAAATAAAACTTTAAGATGTTATCTCAGTATTACCTACATACTTTACAGTAGGATTCAACACATACATGAAAAATACTGGTAGTGTCTATCATGTAGCACTTCACTGGTTCCTCAAAAATATTGTAGCTCAGCAAAGGTATGTATCCCTTTTGACTTAAAGCAGTTTTGTAATGCAGTCTTTATTGTTATTTAGCATAGCATAGAATATGTCACGAAAATCACACGTATTTTGAGCAACACAGTTATGTACCAGGTTGTTTAAGATGTATGCTGAGAAATCCTAGCCATTTATTTCAAATAACATGCACATATTTTGAGACTTAGAGAAAAGTTATTAAAGTTATTAAAAACTAAGAAATAGAGCAAAGTACTAAAGTATGTAGAATCCTTAAAGCTGTGTCTTGTTATTTTCCTGTTTTTCCACAAGATGAAACTGAAAATCAATGATAATGAGAGTGAGGAGGAAATTCAATTTAGTTTATGAAATCATAGATTTAAGGTACTGGTGACAATCCCTGTGGTAGTAAAGTAGGAAAGAAGATCAATAAGAACTGATCTGGGTTTTCCTTTTTTTTTCTTTTGGATAGGGTTCAGTGAATAATTTCTTGCTTTCATTTAGGGATAAGTATAAATTAAATAGGGTTTTTATAGTATTTATGTATAATTTCCCAATTGTAAACAATGGCCCAGATTTTTTAAAACTCTACTTGTGACCCCTTTATTAAATAAATAGTTATAATGGTGATAAGTGCTACAGAAAGCAGTAGGAATTTATTACAGAACACTACCAAGTCTGAGGGAGGTAAAGAACCTTCTCTAAGACAGTGATACTAAAGGTAATATCTGAAATTAATTGACTTTGGGAAGTAAGAAGTGGAGAGAGGGGAGCATCTTCTAGATAGAGGAAAGAAAGTGCTGCAAAAGCCCCAAACAACTCAAGGAACTGGAGTGGTATCCTTGGTGCAAGAAGGAAAGTGGTTAGAAAAGAGAGTGATCAAGCAGGATCTTAGGCCACATTAGGGATATTTTTCAAATATATCTGTAGAGGTATTTTCTTTCTTTTCACTGTTTTTAAAAGAATGAAAAGTATCCTTGAAAATATACTTTTCCTTCAATACGGCATTCCCAAAATAGAATGCTGTATTGATATTTGAAGTGCATTCTAGTCTCTGAACATTCCTTTCAAGAAGCTCTATAATGAGCAAAAGGCAAAGGATTCTTAACATGAGTATTCTCAGTAGGTATCCATAATTCCTTTTTTTCTGGCTTGTGGAGAGCTGATGTGATGAAAAAATAGAGCAATAATAGTACCCAGTTATTCAGTGAAGGTTTTGTATTGTCAGCCCTCTAAGATTTTATACTGTTTTACCTGAAGCTGAGAATCCATAATTGTTTACATTTTCTGCTTGTAGCTATGTAATGTTAATGCATGTCTATTTCTAAGCACATCTTCATGGAATTGCAAAAGGACAATCATATTGGAAATTAAATACGGAGATTTTACCCCCACCCATAGAAATTACATGTTAACATTAAGATTTAGATGAAAGATTAAATTCTTCTGAATTTAAATTGGTTAAGGAGAGATGAAAGAGTAATATATTTTTATTGACATGATCACGTAGTCAGTGAAATGAAAATCATGAAAATGTATTTTCAAAATCTTGCTTAAGTTATCTCCTTGTTGGGAAGGGAATACTGTTTATTATTGTATGGAAAATGGGAAAATATGAAAGCAGATGTTAGAAAACATGACTTCCAAGCTGAAAATAAATGTCTATGAAAAAACACAAAGCCGGTAGAATAAATTGTGAATATTCAAATTGTAAGCTGTTTTTTGGAAGCTGGATAAATTCCTTTAACACTGAGCTAGTTGTTGCTCTTAGCACATCACTAATTTTGCAATACATAAATAGTTTATATGAAGAAGGCAATGGCAACTCACTCCAGTACTCTTGCCTGAGAAATCCCATGGACGGAGGAGCCTGGTGGGCTACAGTCCATGGGGTCATGAAGAGTCAGACATGACTGAGCCACTTCACTTTCACACGCTAGAGAAGCAAATGGCAACCCACTCCAGTATTCTTGCCTGGAGAATCCCAGGGACGGGAGCCTGGTGGGCTGCCATCTATGGGGTCGCACAGAGTTGGATACGACTGAAGTGACTTAGCAGCAGCAGCAAATAGTTTATAAAGTTAAAGGTTTCTTATGTATTCAGAAGTATAATGAAAAATAAAGTTAGGGTTGATCAGAATTTTCTACTTACCTTGAAAGTTGAGAGTAGATTAGAGTCCTGCTGCTGCTGCTGCTGCTAAGTCACTGCAGTCGTGTCCAACTCTGTGTGACCCCATAGACGGCAGCCCATCAGGCTCCCCAGTCCCTGGGATTCTCCAGGCAAGAACACTGGAGTGGGTTGCCATTTCCTTCTCCAATGCATGAAAGTGAAAAGTCAAAGTGAAGTCGCTCAGTCGTGTCTGACTCTTCGCGACCCCGTGGACTGCAGCCAACCAGGCTCCTCCATCCATGGGATTTTCCAGGCAAGAGTACTGGAGTGGGGTGCCATTGCCTTCTCCAGATTAGAGTCCTAATACATCTTAAAGTTGGTCCCAAGGTTTCAAGGCTCTTTTCCATAGGAAGACTCTTCTCCATAGTAAAGCAGTCTTTTTTTATGATTGACAGGGATTCTGCGCTCTGAATTTTTTTGAGTAGTCCAAAAATTATCTTGCAGTCTCAATCAGGTATTAAACGTACTTTGTTTCAGGACCTCAATGATGGAATTTGTTTATTTTTGTTTTACTGTTGAGTATTTATGTGTGTGTTAGGTTTTGAAAGTATTTTTAAAATATACAGAACCATTTTACACTTCTGAAGTACCTTAAAAGTAGTCAACCTCAAAAATCTTTAAAAGTCAGAAGTTATGTTTAAAATTTCCCCCATATATACTGCTGATGGATAATGAAAATAATAATGTAAGGACCAAAATGAGTATATATATATATATATCATACCTAAAATGACTTTTAACATATACTGTTCTATATGTCATTGTTACTTTAAAATGTAATAATACTTTTGGGTTGCATTCTTTCCAGTCCTCTACCTAGCCTTTTGCATGCGTATGTGCTATCGCTTCAGTTGTATCCTGATCTTTGAGACCGCATAGACTGTAGCCCACCAGGCTCCTTTGTCCATGAGATTTTCCAGGCAAGAATACTGGAGTGGGTTCCCGTTTTCTTCCCCAGGGGATATTCCCTAGCCAGGGATCAAACCAGTGTCTGTTGCATCTCCTGCATTGGAAGGTGGGTTCTTTACCACTAGTGCCACCTGGGAGGCACCTAACCTTATATCACTATACAAAAATGAAAGTACAGTTAACCCTTGAACAACGCAGAGGTAGGGGTGCCTTTGCTTGCCACAGTTGAAAATCAAAATATAATTTACCATCAGTCCTTTGTATACCAGTTCCTCTGTATCTGCTGTTCCTCCACATCCACTCTTCCTCAGTATCAACGGTTCTGCATCTACAGATTCAACCAACCGTGGATGGTGTAGTGCTGGCATATTTACTATTGAAAAATATCTATGTGTAAGTGGACCCATGCAATTCAAAACCTATGTCGTTCAAGGGTCCACTGTAATCTGATGTGTTCTTGTTGCCTTATCTTAAATGATGATCCTCAACAGAATGGAAAATAACTCCTTACTACGTATCCCCTCTAAGTGTGAGTGCGCTGAGTCAAACAGAAAACAAACCAATAAACAAGATCAGAGAAAATGAAGAGGAATAATATGCCATATGCTTATAGGCTACTTAGTAAATATTATATAGCATAGAGGAAATAACCAAAATTTTCATACTTTTATTTTAAAAATCTACGTTGGATTACCTTGAAAAATGTAAACCATTCAGTCCTTCAGTAAAAACATGTATCAGTCATATGAAAAAATGCTTACTGAGCTTGAATACAAGGTTCTATTGCCAAGAAAGAATCAGATTTCCAGTTTTGTTTTGGATTCAGTGTTAAGTATAAAAGAAAAGGAGAAAACGATGGCTACTGCTGAGCTGGTGCTGGGTCTTCCAAGCTGCTGCATTGTTCTTTTTTTCTGAAGTGAGCTGTGTTCTATTAGCAACACCAGCTGCTTTGCATCATAATATGTATCTACTCAACTGCTAAATGATCAAGACAGTTATGTTAAGAATAGAAAACAGTTTAAGTATCTGTGTATCAGTAATGCTTATTGCATTTCCTATTTTATTTCTCACTTCATTGTAGGCGCTAAGCAGCAGAGATGATAAATGCTTAGCAAAATGTGCCAGTAAGCACATGCACACATATCAGGGATGCGAAAGTCTGAGTGAAGTAGGAGCCCAGGAATGTATTGTACCATCATTTCCCCCTCAGACCGCATAACCAAGATTGTGCTTATAAAATGTGCTCTGTCCTTCATTCGACAAATATTTATGTGTGTGTGTATGTAATGTGTACATATATGTATGTGTATAATTAATCTTATTACTGGTTTATCATTCTTGTACTGGCCCAGAGCATTTTTGCCTAACTATTTAAAGGGGATTCAATGGTACCCTGTAACTATGACTAACACTTCTAATTTGAATTATATTAATTCCATGTAGTATTACTTCCTGGTTCCATTAAGTCACCTGACTAAGGAGGTGTTAAAAACGACAATATAAAATTAGGCTTTTAAAAGAATATTTAGAATGAGTGAGGAGATCACAACAAATTACAAAACAAAAATAGCATAATATTTTTATTCATTATATGTCTGACATATCTCTGTATTTGTCCTCCTCTTTTGCTTCTTATTCATTGATTCATATAACAGTAGTTGTGTATTATTTTCTATAGAAAACATGAATAATCAGTCTTTTCACAGGCTTAGTTGGTTGAGCTTTGTTTTTTAATATTGATAATAGTAATGCATAAAACATATCACTTACCCCAGGTGTGGCTTCTGTTTGTTTGCTGCAAGTTTGTTTCCTGTAAACACAGGAATGCTATTTTTTTGTGAAGTTCCTGTCAAAAAAAAAAGAAAAAAAAAGTTAATGGTGCACCTATAACTGTGTATATAGCATTATTGAAGTATATTTCTAGAAGGAAAGAATTTCTCTTTTGATCAGGCATCGAAGAGAACCTAATTCTCTGCTTACAGTTTCACATGTTTAATGTTTTGAATTTTTCAGTCTTATTTTTGGCTGTGTACATGTCAACTGTGTTTTTCCTGCACATAAACTTTTGGTTCTAGAACACATTCACATTGCTCCTATATAGTAGGCATTGGGGATATTCCAGGAAATCATTTCTAGAGTTAGCAATAACTTTACTATATTGTCAAAGATAAGCAATGCCAGACACTAATTAAAGTGGTAAGCACAGGTTTTAATCAGTATTACACTATTGCAATAATACCCCAGTGTGAAGTGAAAAACTGTAAAATATGTGAAGGAGGGCGTTGGGTCCACGTGAAGTACATCTGCATTTGCTAATAGACACCAAAGCTAGGCTCCTACCTTCCCACAGAGGTACCTATCTTAAGACAAGGACCCTATCTTCAGTCATTTCCTGAAACAAATAGTAAATTCTTCTGGCAGCCTTGGTTTTCTAAAGAAGGCATTCATAGGGTGTTAGGGTCATCTGAAGGATATGACCTTGACTTGCTATATATTATGTTGAGAGTCTTGTTCAGGCCAACTTTTTAGGCCAAGATTGAGACATAGTTGAGAAAAGGCTTAGAAGAGTCTAGCTAGACTTGATCAAGGAGGAAATCTATGTCAATACCCAAAAGTGACTTAACATAACAGAAAAATACCCATTAAACCATACTAAATATATCTCTAGTTTAGCTTAATTATATCAGAGTATTCACAGCCACTATGTTTTCCAACACAAGAGGAAGTGTAATGGAGTTGAAATTGGTATAAATAAAGACAAGTTTTCACTGATTGTGATTTAAATATTTTTACTTTTGCAAATTTTACAAAACATGACCATAGAAACAGTAAATTTGGAGGTACATTCTTTGGAGTAGCAGAATCGTAAAAGACTTAAAACTCAGAATCAGCAGCATAGCCAAGAGCCAGAGAGAGGAAATGTCTACAGTTACAATATCCAGTCTTCTCCATGGTCAGTTCCTAGAATACTGGCAAGGATTAGTTTAGACAGGTTAAAGAATAATTCTCTGGAGAAATGTAATGTTCCCCAAAAGAGCAATACCTTACTTTTGGGGATCTTCTAACAAATGACCATATCCCCAAGTTACCTATAGTGAATCCACCAGTAACAAAGCCTTGCCCACATATTCAGAACTTCCAATATAATATTTAGTGCTGTTCTTTTAAATACCACCAAACCTCTGGGGAAAGTCTCCAGCTAAAAAACACAGAATAGCACCTACTGAATAAAGGAATATCCTCAGAAAAGCAATTATGAGAAGATAAAATAGCTATGAAAATCCAGGATATTTTAAAGTATTAATATGACAAAAAAGACTTACTGGAAATTAAAAATGATGTGGAAATGCATTCAGCTTTATATGAAAGAGTTGGGTGATAAAGCTTAAGAAAGCCCTCAGAGAATACAAGAAAAATACAGATGGAAAGTAAGAGGAAAGGGCAAAATTATTAGAAAATCTATTCAGGATGTTCAGGACTCTTCTAATGAAAGAAGAGAGAAGGAAAAAAATGAGAAATTATTATAGATATTACACAATAACTTTTTCTGCAACTGAAGGATTATAATAAGACCATCATTATGAAATTTCAGAACACCAGAACTCCTAAAAGTTTACAGAAAAGAAGAAAATCACATATATGTGATCTTAAAATTGCATCAAATTCCTCAGAAGAAAGACAATATAGAGAGCACTTGCCTTACATAACTCTGAAGAAAAATAAATCAATCCTAGAATCTTATGACTAGACCAACTATCAGTCAGAGGCAGAATAAATATATTAAAAACATGGACAATTCCAAAATAATTTGCTTTCTGTGCATCCTTTCTTAAAAATTACTGGGAAATGTGTTCCACCAAAATGATGCAGTAAATCAAAAGGGAGGAAATAATATCTTAGTGCCCAAATTAGGGATCAAATATAGAGGGAATTAGGTGATGGTAAAGAGAAGTGCCATGTAAACAGCTGTTCACTCTATCTGAAAAGCAGTTCATACTCATTAAAGCAAAAGAATGGAGGGCTTCAGGAGAGAGATCTTTTCCACTTACCCTTGCCCAAATGTAACATGAGTTGCATTTTATAATTTTAAAAATAGTTTAGTATTTATGAGAGTGAACAATAGTAATGGATAAGATAGGTAAACTATGATTTACAAAAGTTATTTTTCTGAGTGTACCTCATGGAGCTTGGAATCAAACCTGGGAAAGCATAATCCAGGGTGCATACTTTTTCACAAATGCATTATATCAAAATGAGAATGCAAGGTAGAATGTAGTAGTGCTCTGGGATGAGAGGTTATTTTTAAAAGAATAATTGCATATTTTAATGTACAGTTTATAAAGTACTTTTCATAATATTTTGGTTATGATAAAGTACTTTGGAAGGATTTTGAGATGGAAGGATGACATGGGTCAAGAGAATGGAGAATGGGATATTTGCCAGTAGTAATAATCAGGCTCAAATTGGGGTGGATGCCAGTGAATTCTCACGATTCCCTGTAAACCTTTTATGGTATTGGTAGGGTGTTTTGGAAGCAGATATAAACGACTTTTCCATACCAGTGATTTAAGGACTGAACTACAACCTCTCATCTGCATCAGTAACTTGACCTCAAGCTTTTAATGGGTGACAGATGTATCAAACTGATTTGAGCACTACAGATGCAAAATTTATGGTCCAAAATTCTTTTCCTTTGGAAATTAAACAGTGTGAAGTAGATAAACTTTTTTTTAAGATGACAGAGTTTTCTCTCTTTAGCTGCAAGTTTTTAACTTAATGATATTAATTGGAAATGTTTTAAAATAAATTGAACATATCTCTTCTGTCTCAAGTGGAGTAGAGGAATGTATCTGAACTTTTATTTTTCTTCTCATTGGTGTTTGTATTCTTCTCTTTGTGGAATATTAAGTTGATGATGTTAAAGAGCTTTTTAGAAGAATACATTTCCTATTGACAATTTCTCAAATAAATGGGCCCACGCTTCAAAACATGTTTAACTCTTGTTTTATAGATTTTGTGTTAGGAATATAAAGCATAGGTGTTAGGTTTGTGTTAGGAATATAAAGCATAGGTGGTGATGAAATCTGACCTCTTTGTGCAGCAATGGAAGTAACCAACTGTGAAGTTGGCAAGCATCACTAAGAGCAGATAAAGCAATGTTTAATTGAGTAACTGGTCTTTCTAGAGCTGCTGGCTATTGTTTCCCAAATCTAAATAAATTGGGAAGTGAAAGATGCCTTATAATCCTATAGTAACTTCAGAGATTCTACTGGTGGTAACAACAGTTAACACATTCAATCACTTAACTTCATTATGTGTTAATTTCTTCATCTTCAACAGAAATCAGGGGATTGCATTTCCTGTCTACCTGAACCACTAAATTAAATGAGCTTAGTGAAAGTATACAACACCTGTCACATAATAGATGTTCAATAAGTGTCCATTTCTCTGCCCTTCTCTAAGAGTTTTCCACCTTATAAAAGCAGACAGTTCTATAAAGGCATGACTCATGAACCATTCACAGAATCAATTTAAGTGCCTATTTCCTTTTTCCTTTATATGTAAGCACTTCATTCCAAAAAGGGAAATAGGGACCTTATCCCTCTGTAAGGGATTTGATGTATTTTTCTCCATTGCTTATCTGAATGGACACAATTGGACTTTTACAGAGGAAATGATGATAACTACCTTTTACTATATTAGGAATATAGAAAGGAAAAAGCTGGTCCATGCTAAACTCTTTCATCCTAGCCAAATTCTTCAATTTCTACTGCCTTTCTGTGATAACTCCATTTCCCCATAGAGTTACAGCTTTACTCTCCATCAGAAATGTTAATATTAATCTCCTCATGGGTTGCAGTCTTATTGACACACACACACAATAATTTAGCATTGTAATAAATTTCCTATGTATATTACCTCTGTATCAAAGGTGTTTAAATTTCTTTCAGATCAGAAAAAGAAAAGAAAATTTTCTTTGAAAAAATTTTCTATCATTTTTAATTGGGTGCATTTTATTTCTCTATATGTGATACCTCACTTAAACTTTTCTGCACTTAAATCAAGAAATTCTTTTTAAAAGGGGATAAATACTGAATTTAGATTTTGATTAATTTTTGTCCTGATTATTTTATATCTTCTGTAATAAGTGGAAGTGAAACTGTTAGTACACTTTACTTGAAATCATGGTATATTAACATCTGAATCTTTTGTTTGTCCACTCCCAAATTCCAACTTCTTTCTACTCAACCTTTATTTTTTAATTTGAGAAAGTAAAAATATTATTAAAGTTAAAGAAGCAGATTCTCTAACAAGAATGTATGATTAATATATTTAACTTTTTGAATAATGATATACTGAAATATATTCTATATATGTATCATGTGTCTACATAATAATACCAGATATCCTCTATCATTCTAATCATATGTTGATTAACATCCATATTACTTTTTACTGACCTCTTTTCTAATTAGTTTTCATTTTAGCCATATTTGTACATATGTATTTAGGACAACTTGTGTTTCTTACAGAAAGAGAGCAATAGCTTCTATATTTGCTTTTTTTAATATTTTTTTCTATCTAGAAATTGACATTGAACGCTGTGTGCGAGAATCAATCAACCTGTTTTGTTGGACTCCTAAAAGTGCTACTTATAGGCAGCATGCTCAACCTCCAAAGCCAACATCTGATAGCAGTGGAGTCAGAAGTTCAACACCTTATTTCCCCACTGAGTGTCCAGATCCTCCAAAAACAGATCTGGTATGTATTTGCTTGACTTAATTTATAAACTGTAAAAGAAGATGGATATTATATTAATACACTTTAGCATCTTTATTGTTCATAATACAATAATCACTTATGTTCTTTTAACATAGCTCTCTTCTAGGATGTTGTATTCATACAACTGGTTCAGGTCTTGAGGCCAACCAAAGGTGAGAGCTTAGTTAAGGCCTTCTCAGGTCTTTCCTATGCATGCAAACATCCTGTGTGTGCATAGATAGACTTCTAGATTCCCAGGATTCTGTTAGCACTTTCAAATTCCCCTGTGGACATTGAATTCCTCAGCTTTTAATTTTAGTGTTTTTATTTTTATTGTCAGCTTATTCTTTGCTCCTACTGTTATGGCTACTTCAGGCAGCCACAGTATTAAACAGTTGCTGCTGACTCTTTTTGACAGATATCTTCAGAGAAGTGTCTCTTTGTACGGAGAGGGTTGTGAATCAGGTCAAATAAAGGCAAGCATTGTAAGGAGAGGTTTCTAGGAAACTGGAAGATAGGTCAAGTAATCATAACCTGCTGAAATGACACTTTTTGGGAGCTCTAAAACCATTCTGTCCAGTCCAGTGGTTGCTAGATTTCTGGTTTGTGAGACTGTTGGTTTTTAAGGTGACTGTGGAACTGAGGAGAGGGAAATGAGAGTAGGGAAAATTAAAACTCCACAAATCTTACATTCTTACTGAAATTCAGATGTTTCTTTTGACTACATACTCTATAGATTGCAGCAGACAGACCTTTGTTAAACTTCCAGAATTCTAAAAAGTTTATTTTGATAATCTGTGCCAGTATTCTCATTGTGTTTTGAAGGAGCGGCTTTTCTGAGATTCTTACTTTGCCATTCTCACTGGTGTCACTCATATTCTATGCTATTTGTCCACTACATTTTAATTCCTCAATGAAACAAAACGATTGAGAAATAGTTGATTTTAAAAGCTCAAAAAGGAAGAGTGACAGCTCAAGTAATGTGAAACTTCCATTTTGTGATTAAGTGAAATTTTACTAAGGAAAATTACTGTTTATTTTAAATTTGAATAAGTGGTTTTAAATCTTTGCTCTTACATTCTCATCTGACATGAGATTTTTGTTTAAAGTGTTTAATAGTTTGAATGTCACTAAACCCCAAGTCCCTTAATATGTTGCTAATTATGATAAGTGTCAGAGTACTGGGTCAATTTGCTAAAACTTTGTAATACAAAACTAACTTTTTTTGTATACTCATAAATCTGATATATTATTCCCAACACGATACTAAGAATGAAAGAGAAAAATGTATTATTTACATAAAATGTTGCTATCTGAAGAATATTCAAGTTTTGGTTCACTTTTGTTTAGAATTTATTTCATTCTTTTTATATTTCAACCATAAAGAAAAATATAATGAATAGTGTAAAAATGCATTGTTTTTCAACAATATGTCTGAATACATATTGTTAAACAGATGTCATTCAAGTTACTGAATTAAGAGTACCTACATTCAAAATTTGCATTTAGTGAAGGATATACCGACAGTAAGCAAAAAAAGTAAACATTTAGTGTGTTTTCTAGAGTCTACATATAAGTAAGATCATGTGGTATTTGTCTTTATCTGTCTAACTTATTTCACTTAGCATAATATCCTATGGATTATCCATGTTGTTACAAATGGCAGGATTTCTTTTTTAATGGTTGAGTAATATTCCATCATATACGTATACACGACACTTTCTTTATCCATCCATCTGTTGTCGAACATTTAGTGGCATTTAGGTGCCATTGTGGAAATTAAACAATAAGAAAAAAATAAATGGGACTGCATCAAACTGAAAAATTGTTATACAACAAAAAAAACTATCAATAAGATGGAAAGGCAGTCAGTCTTATGAATGGGAGAAGATATTTGCAAACTATATATTCAGTAAGGGGTTAACATCCAAATTACACTAAGAACTCATACAACTCAAAATCAAAGAACATACAACCCGATTAAGAAATGGGCAGAGGACCTGAATAGACATTTTCCAAAGCCATAAAGTATATGTTAGTTGCTTAGTCATGTCTGACTCTTTGCGACTCCATTGACTTTAGCCCATCAGCCTCCTCTATCCATGGAATACTCTAGGCAAGAATACTGGAATGTATTGCCATTCCCTTCTCCAGGGGATTTTCCTGACCCAGGGATTGAACCTGGGCCTCCCACACTGCAGGAAGATTCTTTATTGTCAGAGCTACCAGGGAAGCCCTTCCAAAGGCATACAGATGGCTAACAAATACATGATCAACATCACCAATCATCAGGGAACTGTAAATCAGAACCCCAATTTGATATGCACTCATACTGGCGACTTAGCAGCAGCAGCAGCATACTGTTAGAATTGCTATCGTCAAAAAGACAACAAATAATTAATTGGCAAAAATGTGGAGAAAGGGAACCTGTGTGCACTGTTGGTGAGATGTAAATTGGACCAGCCACTGTGGAAAACAACAGAAAGGTTCCTCAAAAAATTAAAAATAGAACGGCCATATGATCTATGGCAGTTTCACTTCTGGGTGTTTACCTGAAGAAAGCAAAATTAATTTGAAAAAAATATCTACACATCAGTGTTCATAGCGGCATTATTTATAGTAACCAAGATATGGAGGCAACCTAAGTGTCCATCAATAGATACATGGATAAAGATGTGGTATTTTCATACACACACAACGCAGTATTACTGAGACAAAAAATATTGAAATCTTGCCATTTGCAACAACATGGATGAAACTTGAGGGTATTTTGGTCAGTGAAATAAATCAGAGAAAGAAAAATATCATATTATCTCACTTATTTGTTGAATCTAAAAGACAAAAAAATAACAGAACAAAGTGAGACCGTACTTACAGATACAGAGAAGAAACAGGTAGTTGCCTGAGGGAGAAGGATGTGGCAGAGGGGTGTGTGTAAAATAGGTGAAGAAGATGAAAAGATAAAGACCTCCATTTATAAAATAAATAAACCATGGAGATATAATACACAGTATAAGGAATGTGGTCAATAATATTGTTATAACTTTGTATAGGGTTAGATGGCTAGTAGACTTATGGTCTTCCCTGATAGCTCAGTTGGTAAAGAATCCGCCTGCAAGGCAGGAGACCCTGGTTCAGTTCCTCAATCGGCAAGATCCCCTGCAGAAGGGTTAGGCTACCCACTCCAGTATTCTTGGATTCCCTTGTGGCTCAGCTGGTAAAGCAGGAGACCTAGGTTCCATCCCTGGGTTGGGAAGATCCCCTGGAGAAGGGAAAGGCTACCCACTCCAGTATTCTGGACTGGAGAATTCCGTGGATTGTATAGTCCTTGGGGTCACAAAGAGTTGGATATGACTGAACGAGTTTCAATTCACAGACTTATGGTACTGATCATTTCATAATGTCTACAAATGTCAAATCACTGTCTAGTACACCTTAATCCAATATAATATTGTATTCCAGCTATATTTCATTTTTTAAAAGGAGAAGAGGAAAAGGACAATGGAAAATGCCAAGAAGTGGGAGTCTGGAGAACATTAGAGAAGAGTTACCATTTTATGTGAGAGACTCAAAGAAAATCTCAGAGAAGGCAATGGCAACCCACTCCAGTACTCTTGCCTGGAAAGTCCCATAGACGGAGGAGCCTGGTAGGCTGCAGTCCATAGGGTCGTGAAGAGTCATACATGACTGAGCAACTTCCCTTTCACTTTTCACCTTCATGCATTGGAGAAGGAAATGGCAACCCCAACCCACTCCAGTGTTCTTGCCTGGAGAATCCCAGGGACGGGGGAGTCTGGTGGGCTGCCGTCTATGGGGTCGCACAGAGTCGGACACGACTGAAGCGACTTAGCAGCAGCAGTAACAGCAAAGAAAATCTATCTAATAAGGAGACATTTGGGAAGAGAACCTAAAAGAAGTGAGAGAGTGAGCTCTATATATTTCCAGAGGAAAAATGTTCCATCTTGCAAGTGCAAGGTAGTAGCATTGCTTTGAATGTTAGAGGAACAGTAAGGATACTATACATAGAATGGAATGAGAAGAGTGTTGTTGTTTTTGTTGTTTAGTCACTCAGTGGTGTCTGACTCTTTTGCAAACCCATGGACTTTAGCTTACCAGGCTGTTCTGTCCTTTAAAGATATACAAACTTACTATTACAATAGTAAGTATTAATTTTTAAAGAAAAACCAACAGATATTGCTGACTCATGAATGTGAGGTACAAAAGAGAGAGTGTGTGAAAGAAAGTGTCAGTTGCTCAGTCATGTCTAACTCTGCAACCTCTGGACTGTAGCCTGCCAGGTTCCTCTGTCCATGGAATTCTCTAGCCGTTCCCTCCTCCAGGGGATCTTCCTGACCCAGGCATTGAACCCGCATCTCCTGCATTGCAGGCAGTCTTTACCATCTGAGCCTCCTCGTGGTTATCCAGGTCATTAAGACCTTTTTTATATAGTTCTTCTGTGTATTCTTGCCACCTCTTGGGCTGGCAAAAAGTAATAGAAAAAAAATAAAATAAAAAAGAAAGTAATAGAAATAAAAACAGTTTTCTTACTATGTAGAAGTTAAAAATAAACCAAAAAATAAAATAAACAACTTCTTTTTTACTCTTCAAATAAAGAATACATTTCCAATAAAAATTCTAGAGTATCTAGAAAATAATCAGAACCTATTAGTACAGCACAAGTAGATATTTCTCTTAACCACTTACATGATCCCTTATGTATATTAGATATTGATTTATTGTCCCTATCAAGTCATTTTATTTCAGCTAGCTTTTGGAAGATTGATAGAGTTTATATAAGTAAAGAAGATAATTTCTTTTTTATCACCATGAGAAATCTCAACACCATTCTAAAGATTTATGGAAAATAAAAATAATGTTCCATATTCACCTAATTTTGCTTTACTTACTTTTTCCAAAGCATACTCTGCTTTGGTAAAGAGCAGGTTCACTGGAAGAGACCACATTTCCTCTGCTAAGGAGGGAACTTGCAACACTATGGAGTTCCACCATTAATGTTCTGAAGTGTTAGGTTATGCAGAGGCTAAAATTTTATAACACATGTATTGTGACTTTGTGAATATTAAGTATGTAAAGAGTTGAAAGAAACTGGGTCGTTGAAATTATTCACAGTAAAATAAAGGAGTTCTTAAATACACAGATTTGAAATTAAAATTTAAATTACTCATTACAGTTTTTCTGCTTATACATTTAATATCCTTTTAGTTTGAACATACCTTTCTTGAATTCTATAGTCTAAACCTACCAAAGATCATTTCTTCTTGTTAACTATTGATATCATGGTATTGTGTGTGTGCAAGTTGTATTTAATTGTTACATTTTATTTAAGTGAATTTAGTGCTCCCAAAAATTACTCTGTAGTAAACATCATGAGGAAAAATGTATGACTTCATATTTATAAATGCAGCTGTAAGTTGCTGAAGGAGGGAACGGGAAAAGTAAATCCAAAAGAAGTGGCAAAACCAGGGAAGCATATTCTTAAACTCTAAGTTGGTTTCATTAGTACTGTATTTTAATTAATTATGAGACTTTATACAGAGAAGAATTGTATTAGGGGAAGCTCAGAGTACTTGGCAAGAAATATCTTGGTTAGGTGAGAGGACAAAAACAATTTCAGCAAGACTTCTGAAGTCTCTCTAATGTTAAAAGGGGAATCTTGATAAGAACAGTCATTCCTAAACAGAGCCGATGCTCAGAGGGAGAATATCTTTGATCCCTCTCTAAGCTAAGTCAGACTTTTCCTTCTGTTAGTCAAAGAGAGAACTCCTCCAGATTGGATAGAGCTAATGAGAACTTGTTTCTGAGGTTAAGGAAGTGAACTTCTCATGAGTAGTCTGTCAGAGTCCGACACTTAGGACTGGCTGGATTAAAATTACATGGCAAAGCTATATCTATTAACATAATAAGGAAAATGAAGTGTAATAGGTAAAGGCTTCCTATTTTTGAAATCCATGGTATTTGTTTTTCTTTAGGGTTTATTAATATAGCTGATTGTTTTCTGTACCTATAATTTATCTTGTTAGTCATTTATAATAGCCTAACACTATATTTTAATCCATTTAGCATGATCATGAGGGTGCCAGATTATTCAGTCTCTATATGTGCCTATATTTCCTTTATTAAACTAAATTCGTGAAGAGTAAGAACTGCATCTTAATGATTTTTGTGTTCCCGTTGCTTAGTATAATGCTTGATGCATCGTAACCTCTTAAGAAATGAAATAATAAGATACATCTCTGATAATTTACGTGTGCGTTAAAGATCCCCAGGGCCCAGTTCAATGGCCAGGAAATAGTGTGCTCTCAATATACATGTATTTAGTTGAAGTAATTACCACAAATAAGGTTTTACTAGTGAACTCTCAGTTGAACAAAGCATTAATCCACAACTCATTATTCATCAGGCATGTTAACTGCATCTACTTATCCTTCATAGCATACATTTTACTGATCATTTTAGTGGTACATGTTTGCCATTGCTTTCTGTCATTGACCGTTCATATTTTTTCTCATTTTAAAACTCCATTTGCTTCACTGCAGCAGTCTAAAACTTGAAATATTTACATATTGAATATCTTCAACATTTACTGCTGCCCCTTTTTTGTGAAGTGTGAGAAATCAAAATTCCAGTTGCATATTAAAGATATATCTTCTTCTGAGTTATAGAAATCCCTGGGTCTTCTTTTGCTAAATCATTAAATTAGTAAATGCCACTTTTCTGACTGTAGATACTTCGGTGTTCACAGTCTGTTCTGAATGGAGCAGTGCCCTCTTAATTCAGTGAGTGAAACAAGGGCAGAAAAATGCCCAGAGCCAGACAAGAATCAAATAATGACTGAAGGAGCACTAGATTTCTCGAGTGTACTGTACCGAGGAAGGTTGGATTGTAGGGTTGGATCTTGGGAAGGAAAAGAGATGTTTACAAGTTTGGGATAGGAGGGTATTGAGGATGGAGTTTTTGATAGAAAACACAAAAGAAGAAAATAAATAAGAAGTCTTGTCATCTTTGGTGAAAATAACACTTGTCATGACTTAGGATAGAATATCCTGTTTAGAATAGGCCCAGGCCAGCAGCTGGACTGATCTGAGCCACGGCACACTTCCCCACAGACATCAAGGTGAGACTTTGACATGGCATTAGCATATCTACATTGCAGTTGACAGGAAGGTTATGCTGGTGACGGTTTTTGTTCCTTTGCAGTTTGATTTAGTTCAGTATGGATTTGAGACAGTTCCTAAAGCAGTGTTTTTTCACTAGTTAAGTCTATCGAATATATTTTCTTCATGAAGACTGTTGGGCACAGGTAGCACAATTCCAACTTGCTAATGAATATCTGGGTTCTTGCACTGAGATCTTTCTTATGCATACTCAAAGTCCAGGGATGTCATTTCATGTATCAGTGACATTCCATGGCATTTAAAGAGAAACGGATTCTGGCGCTATTCTACAGAAGGGCTAGCAACAAGAGACACATACAGGATTCTGTGAGTCTAATGATTTTCACAATCCCAGGGTTTAAATATCTTGTTTTTTTTTCAGCTATCCTTCCAGGATATCCTATAAAGTATGCAAAATAAATAAACAAGCCTTGTTATATGATATATACTACCAAAATTTCAGTTTGTTAAACCCAATTTGTATATGTGCTAACAAATAAAGGTGAATAATGAAAAAGAAAAGGCAGCTTTTATCTGAAATATTCTCATATCGCCTAGAGAATTAATGTTAAAGTTTATTTGTTTCTTCATTTCTCCCCAAAGCCAAAATGAGCAACTAAACTGGAATTATTCCAGATATGTCTATGTGAATTATAGGTTACTGCTCCTAAATCCGGAGAAGGCAATGGCAACCCACTCCAGTGTTCTTGCCTGGAAAATCCCAGGGACGGCAGGGCCTGGTAGGCTGCAGTCCATGGGGTCGCACAGAGTCGGATACGACTGAAGCGACTTAGCAGCAGCAGCAGCAGCTCCTAAATCCTATAGAAATTAAGTAAAACAAACATTAGCAAAGAATAGATTAGAATCCTGACATACTTCGTTTAATTAATGCATTTTAAACTTTCATGCTTATTAAATAGATACTTGAAATAGTTTAAGATTAATGTTTGTTTTCTTGAATAAACTAAATGGTTCCCAGTGAATTCAAATAGCCCTCTTATGGAAAACTAGATTCCCACATGTACTTTTACCCATTTCCAAATCCTATTTTCAGTTATATTCATCTGTTTCAGTTTCTTTCTTTCCCAGTACTAGTACCAAGAGATTATTAAAATTATAACTATATCATACGTTTGGCACTGTGTTTCTACATGAATTGTAGAATTGGCTTGTCGTTTTCCCTCCTCCCCTGGGAAAAATCTCATTTTGGTATTTATGTTGTGATTAAGTTTGTAAAAAGTAGAAAAAATTGATGTACAGTAATGAGTTTTATATTTTCCAAAATTAGGATATGCCTTTCTATGTATTCATGTCTTGTAGTTTCTCTATGGTGTTTTATTTCTTATGTGTTTCTTGTTTGGCTTATTACTATTTTAACCTTTCTCTTGCCATTATTATTAGGATATTTTATTTCATTGTATTTTCTAGCTGGCTATATATAAAGAAAGATGCTGGCTTTACAAACAGTTTAATGTAGTGGTAAACAGCTACATTGTTTAGAATAGATTAGAATTTCAAAACCCAGGTCTGCCATACCAACTGTATGACCTGTTTGCTTATCCATCAAACAGAGATTAATAATTTTACATGCTTCATCGGATTATTGGGAGTATTAAAATAGATGGTATATTCAGAACATTGCTGGCACATAGTAAACACTCTGTAAGTTTTCACTTTCATCCTCATTATCATTATCATTTATCTGCCATGTTAATGTTCTCTCATTATTTGTAAGTTTTTCCATTGATTTAAATTTTCCAGTTGTATATCATCTAAAAATTATAATTTTGCTTCTTTGCCAATTCTATCCATCTTATATCTATCTGTTGTTTAGTTAATTAACCTCAGTCTTCAGAACAGTGTTAAATAACAATGGTAATGATGGACAGAGCTTCCCAGATGGTATAGTAGTAAAGAATCCGCCTGCCAGTGCAGGATATGCAAGAGACGCATTTGGATCCCTGGTTCAGGAAGATTCCCTGGAGTAGGAAACAGCAACCCACTACAGTATTCTTGACTGGAAGATTTCATGGACAGAGGAGCCTGGCAGGCTACAGTTCATGGGATCACAAAGAGTCGGACATGATTGAGCATGATGGTGGACATCTTTAGTTAACATTTAGAGTTAGTGGCAGTGTTTCTGGTGTTTTACTTGCTCAGTTTTGACTTCAAAGATAAATTTTATAGGTTATGAAAGAACCATGCATTCTGATTTCTTAAAGAGTTTTATCAAATATCTTTCAACATGTTTTTTGGATATTCAGAAGTAAATAAAGAGAAACAATAACTATTATTGGCTCCTGAGATTTTTATTGTTTCAGTTTTTGGAGCCAGCTGTAAATCTAGGCTCTGTCCTCATTTCTGTTTATATAGAGGGTATTGACAGTAAATACCACAAGCTCATTAGAGATCTCACCAGCCTTGTCTTTGGTACAGCAATCGCTAGACTTTCTCCCATAGATGTTTCTTGGCACTTCAACCAGAGAGCATTTCAGTCATTACTTGACTTTGGTTATATAATGAGGAGAGTGATGAGAGAATTTCCCAAGTGACAAGGAACACAGGAGCAAAAATTTCCTTCGATGTATAAGATGTTCAAGCTGGTTTTAGAAAAGGCAGAGGAACCAGAGATCAAATTGCCAGCATCCACTGGATCATGGAAAAAGCAAGAGAGTTCCAGAAAAACATCTATTTCTGCTTTATTGACTATGCCAAAGCCTTTGACTGTGTGGATCACAATAAACTGTGTAAAATTCTTCAAGAGATGGTATTACCAGACCACCTGACCTGCCTCTTGAGAAACCTATATGCAGGTCAGGAAGCAACAGTTAGAACTGGACATGGAACAACAGACTGGTTCCAAATAGGAAAAGGAGTACGTCAAGGCTGTATATTGTCACCCTGATTATTTAACTTATGTGCATGAGAAACACTGGGCTGGAGGAAGCACAAGCTGGAATCAAGATTGGCGGGAGAAATATCAATCACCTCAGATATGCAGATGACACCACCCTTATGGCAGAAAGTGAAGAGGAACTAAAGAGCCTCTTGATGAAAGTGAAAGAGGAGAGTGAAAAAGTTGGCTTAAAGCTCAACATTCAGAAAACTAAGATCATGGCATCTGGTCCCATCACTTCATGGGAAATAGATGGGGAAACAGTGGAAACAGTGTCAGACTTTATTTTTCTGGGCTCCAAAATCATTGCAGATGGTGATTGCAGCCATGAAATTAAAAGACGCTTACTCCTTGGAAGGAAAGTTATGACCAACCTAGATAACATATTCAAAAGCAGAGATATTACTTTGCCAACAAAGGTCCATCTAGTCAAGGCTATGGTTTTTCCTGTGGTCATGTATGGATGTGAGAGTTGGACTGTGAAGAAAGCTGAGCACCGAAGAACTGATACTTTTGAACTATGGTGTTGGACAAGACTCTTGAGACCCTTGGACTGCAAGGAGATCCAACCAGTCCATCCTAAAGGAGATCAGTCCTAGGTGTTCATTGGAAGGACTGATGCTGAAGCTGAAACTCCAATATTTTGGCCACCTGACGCAAAGAGCTGACTCATTTAAAAAAACCCTGATGCTGGGAAAGATTGAGGGCAGGAGGAGGAGGGGACGACAGAGGATGATATGGTTGGATGGCATCACCGACTCAATGGATATGGGTTGGGGTTGACTCTGGGAGTTGGTGATGGACAGGGAGGCCTGGCGTGCTGCGGTTCATGGGGTCACAAAGAGTCAGACACAACTGAGCGACTGAACTGAACTGATAAGAAAAAAAGTGAGAGAAAAGGGTAATGATGTCAGTAACCCAATTTAAGTAAAGGCTGTACCTTGGAAAGGTAGAGTTAGAGATGAAGATATCAATTTAACCAACTAAAACACCTCTTTGTCACCAGTTGGCTCTACTTCCTGAGTCTCTGCTGCTGTTGAAAGCTGACTATAAAGTTCTGTGTGAAGTAGCAGCTCTGTCACATTCCAGAAGGAAGCTATCATATGTTCTACCTTTAGGAGCTTAGCTGAGGGGAGCCACTCTCATGTTTAACATATTCATCTTCTTTATCTCATCCTAGGAAATTTATCAAGTTCTGGTTCTATTTTGAAATTATTTCCAGAAGCTTTTAGAAAATTATAGAGTGGCACCAGCACCACTGCTGCCCATATACATCACCACGTTGTCCATGTTTTTGATCCCTGGACCACTGTGAGAGTTCTCCACTTAACTGCCTCCATGTCTTCCGCCCTCACTTCAACCACTTTAAACTACAAAATATTTCCCAGTTACCTGTCTTTGAAATGCATAAGTTCTTAATTGATCTAAGTCTGTATGTATACTTTTTTTTAAATTTATCCATTTTAAACCTGTCTTTGAAATGCATAAGTTCTTAATTGATCTAAGTCTGTATGTATACTTTTTTAAAATTTTATCTATTTTAATTGGGGGCTAATTACTTTACAGTACTATAGTGGTTTTTGCCATACATTGACATGAATCAGCCATGGGTGTACATGTGTTCCCCATCCTAAACCCGCCTTCCACCTCCCTCCCCTTCCCATCCCTCAGGGTCATCCCAGTGCACCAGCCCTGAGCACCCTGTCTCATGCATCGAACCTGGACTGGCGATCTGTTTCACATATGGTAATATACATGTTTCAATGTATGTATGCTTATACATATAAACAGTACTAAGCCTCATAATTAGAATCATTCCTGAATCTCTTTAAGTAGAAACTCCTCTGATGTCATTAAGTGTTATGTACACGTTTCTAACTTCTGTCCTAAGGGATAGGCAAGAAATTTTCTGACCTATTAACAGCTGAAAATCAATCAGAAAAAAATTGTCACAGAATTCTAGAGCTGAAAAAAATTGTCACAGAATTCTAGAGCTGAAAAAAACATAAGATGTCCGCTTCTGGCCCTTCATTTTATACGTGAAAAAGCTAAGACCCAGAGAGATGAAATATCTCCAAAATATTGATATTGTATATCAAAGAGAAAATTACTTTCTTTACATAAATTAAGCTTACACACAATTTTTTAAGAGCACATCTGTGAAAATTTTAACATAAAATCCCTAATCACTGAAGAAGTTCTATCTCCATACGTTTCATATTCATGTACATTATCTCACTTATTTGAGGGAGAAAAATATTCTCTCTAGTATGAGAGCTATATTATGCAGCTTCCAGAGCATGACAGTTTTATTTCAGACTTCCATTTCAGATGCTAGGTTTCTGTATCTTAGAAATAGTAACCTTTTCTAGTCTCTCTATAAGCAAGAGGAATAAATGAAAATACTACAATGCCATTTAAACAATTTATTTTTAAAATATCTTTGCAAGTTGATAAAGATTTGAGGATTGTTTTTCTTTGTTAGTGTTCCTTTGAGAATGGTAGTTAATGGCACTGCCAGTCCCTCCTCATATATTAGCTAGAAATAGCTATTACTAAGAAAGCAGAGTCTGCTTGCTGTAGACATGTGGGAAAATAAGAATTACCAGATATTGCTCTAAAAACTCTCAGCTTTATGTATTCTAAGCCTTACTAATAGTTTACATAATGTAAGATTTACTCAGCAGTGTATGGATATACCTAACAAAAGTAACTTTTTTCTTTTCCCTTTTTCTTCAAACATTGTTTATTATTTCTTATGGTTTGACTGAAGTTTTTATGCTGATAATTCAAAAAATATGATCCTGTAGCCATTGTTGTTTGTTGTTCTGTTGCCCATTCATGTCTAACTCTGTGATGCCATGGACTGCAGCGTGCCAGGCCTCCCTGTCCCTCACCGTCTCCCAAAGTTTGCCCAAGTTCGTGTCCATTGCATTGGTGATAACATCCAGCCATGTCATCCTCTATCATCCCCTTCTCCTCCTGCCTTCATCATCTAGCCACATCTTCTCCCAAACACTAGTTTCTGTCTCCAGCCGCATCTCAACACTTCAACTTGGTAGAGAGACCCCGTGCATCCTATTTCACAAGTCTAAATCAGAACTTGTCTTCCCCTTGTCTACTGTCTGTCATTGTTACTGTCTTCTTTTCTCCCTTAACCACCCATGTCCAAAACATAAGCACCATCTTCGCTCATCCCTGTCCTTTATCTTTCATAAATTTTCCTACAGTGCCTCTCACGTATTCTTCCTTTACGTTTAATCAATACACCCAGTTTTACTGAACAGCTACTGAATTTCAGGCTCTCTGCTAGGTAGTGGAAGTGTAAAAACAAGCCCTAGTCCCTGCTTTCAAGGAGCTCACGGTATATTTATTGAAAGAGACCAGTATCAGTATGGAACAGGGTCTGTAAAACTGAGACACTCTGGTTGGATACTTGTGAAATTAAAAAAAAAAAATTCCTTCAAAATGAAAATAGCTTCCTGACAAATTCTGCCTTGTTCATGGCAGGATTAATTGAAACAAATGTGGAAAGGATTTTAAATGAGTTATTTATTCAGCATACCTCCTAGAGGTAGAACCAAAGCTTTAGAATCAAAACACCTTCCCAGTGTGTTTGATTAATTGCTTCACACAGAATATACATGTAAACCCCCACTTCTTTTCTTCACAAACTCCTATTCATCCTTTTAGGCTTTACTCATGTGTTACCTTTTTTAAAAAATGTTTCCAAATTTCCACTTGCTGCTGGGCAAATGAACCACTGCTTTTCCTGTATCAGGATGGAAACCAAATTTCAGTGAGTTCAGGAGTGAATGTAAAGAAAGTAGATGTGAGAAGATAGATAGTAGCTAGAAAGTACTTGCCCCTTGGAGAGTAATTGTATTATTTAGTATTTAATTTTACATTTAGCTTTCACTATGGATGGGAGAGAATTGGATGTATTTGTAGGCCAAGGGAATGACTGAAGGAAAAAAAGATAATGAATAGAGCAAGGCTCTCAGTTTCCTGTGTCGTCACTTAATCTAGATCTTCATAAAATTCACTTTATTACAAGACTTTCTGCCTATTTTTTTCCCATCTCTAATTCATCCTGCAAAATATGGCCTAATTAATCTTCCTAAAATATTGCTGTTGACATGTGACACATTCCTCCAAAAATCCTAAAGTTCTTATCTATTTCTCATGTCCTTGAGCTTCTCTGTCTTCAGAGCCCTCATGGTCTGTCACCTACCTACTTATTCAGTACTATTTCTCTCTTTTTCTCAGGACAGATGTTCATTCAGTAAAACTAGTCTCTTCATTACCATTTTCATACCCATTGGCTCTAAGTTCTATCAGAACTAGTATCTTTGTTTTGTTCATAAATGTATCCCAAGCATATTGTATATACCTAGCGGGTGCTCAATAATTATTTATGGACTGATTCCTTACTCATTCACACCTTAGAACTCTTAGAATTACCTACTTATGCAACACTTCTCGTCCTCTTTTCTACTTTTCTAAACCTTACTGATTGTTTCCTGACTCAAGTCCCACTTCTTCCACCAATTTTTTGCTATTTCTCCCCTTTATTGTGTTTATTCCTTTCCCTGTATTCTCATAGTATGTAGCTGTGATTCCATACACTGAATCTTATGAGAGAAGCAGTGTAATAATGTGGTTAAGAGCTCAGACTCCAGAGCCAGACTAAAGTTGAATTCTGACTCTGTTACTTACTGATTATGTGGCCTTTGTTATTTAACCTTTCTCTATCCCAATTTCCTCATCTGTAACATGATCAAAATAATAAAATATACCTCACAGAATTGTTGCAAGATTGAAATGAGCTCATATATGTCAAGTGCCTATCACAGTGACCAGCACATAGCAAGTACAATATAAATATTTTCTTTCATTATTGTATAGTTTTATTATTGCTTTTATGTTAGTATTTTCCAATCAGATTAGGGACTCTTTGAGGTGAAAATGGTGTTTTATCTCTATCAAGATGGCTTAGCCCAAAGCTGGTTGATTAAATATTTTTTAATTGATGATTTATTAAAAATTTAGACTATATTAAGACTACCATGAAATTCAAGCTGCTTCACTTGGAATGTGATTTTTAAAAACAACTTATTTCATATAAAGATATACAGTCTACCAAACACTTTTATCCTTATTATATCAATTGATCCTTAAATTGGTTTATTCTCACAGTACAGCTTAGAATTGTATGGTCAGAGAAGGTAAGCATCTAACACCCTGTTTCTCAGCACTACCATATTCCCTACTTCTTGCCTGCTCAGACAGGTACAGGACAGATTATTAAGTCTTCTGTATAAACAGACATTCTACTACAAAAGAGAATATCACTACCCCTTCTTTTAGGTATGCCCAAATCTCTACAAATGGCTGTCTTGGGCACGTCCCTTCACTTACCTTGTGAGAGAGCCAGGGGGAGTGATTAGAGTGTCCATAAACACCTACTCCTCTATCCTGCAGGATGAGAAGGGAGGGGCATCTTATCTTGAACACTGTGCTCACCATGAAGTTGACCACACCACCTCCAACTAAAGCTCCTTATGTAATTTGGGAGGAGAGAGGACACTGGGATAATAATTGGAATTAGCAATTTCAGTCACTTCTCACCTAGCCCCGGGCAGGGGGGATGGAGAGGGGGCGGGCAGGGGAGAGTTGGTGACTTTTGCTGGCAGTTTCTGTTTCTCGTTAGCATGTTAAAGCCTCTTTGTTTCAACCCAGGAATAATATCATTCCGCATCCTGTTACACATGCATACATTCATTTACCAAACATTTCCTTCTCTGGGCAGAGCCCCCTCATCTCTTGCTATGAGAGATACAAAAGAAATCTAAGCAATTTAAGCTGTTGATCTGCCTGGCTCTTTGTTGTCATCAGCACGTTTGTATTGATCCTGTCTCTCTCCTCACAACATGATAGGTCACTTGAAGACTCTTTGGAGTAGAGTTTTCCTTAAGAAAGTGTATTAAAAAAAAAAAAAAAAGTATTTTCATTGTGTTGAAATACACATTATTTAATACATAAATAGCTGGCCCTGTGATGTTCCCTGTCTTATAAACATGCCTACTTTTGCTTTTCATGCTTTCTGATTTCCACCTTTCTTTTAGAAGTTTATCTTTAGTATTACAGTTGGTGTTCTAATTCTAAATGTTTTTGCTCAAAATAAGGCAAATCTCTATAGGAAATGTATACAATGTGTGCCACTTTCTGTGCTACCTCATTTTAGTTTCTTGAATTAGAAACTAGATATTTAATAAATTCTGCTTTGCTTCCAAAATGAAGAAAACTTAAATTGACTCAAAGAATCAGTACCATAGACATTCTAAGGTCATCCTATCCCAGAGAAAAACCCTCAGAAGCTCCAGGAAACTATCAATCTATCATGTATTTCCTGAACACCACTCCTGGCCTCATTTATACCCAGGTACCACTCAGCAACTAAACCACCATTGTAAATGTCATTTGAAATCCTTAATCTCCAAGTGGCTTTAGAGAGGCTAATATTTTATATTAAGATTTTATCTTTCTTTTTCACCCTCCCCCTAAACACAGAGATACACAAAATAATATACGAAAACTGCTTCCTTACTTAGGGAAGGGTGTTTGTTATTTTTAACCTTCTAATATACATTATGAATATGATCACATAGGGAGTTGTTTCTGAGTGCAGAATCAAAATATATTACTCTTAAAGGAAATGCAATTCTTGCTAAGAAAAATAATAGCCAGTAAGCAGTAATCTACTAAATAATTTCTAATATCTTATGTTAAACTAGGAAAACCTGTGTAATTATTTAGTGATGGTAATGTAATTTACATTTATGTTGATAGAAGCTTAGAAAAGTTTATTAAATATTCTTCCAGGTAGCCAATAGGCCCTTTTCTCTTTGATGAACAGGTGGATAAAGATCAGTTTATTCAAATATCTTTCAATGCAGAAAACAAGGTAGTCCTTACCAATGAAACATGGCAGTAAACCTCAAACGTTTTTTCTCCAATTGTCTGTATTAACGTTTGTGTGTCTCCTTTCTGAATGCATGAAAGCCTGCCCTACTGGCTGATATTTTTTTTTTTTTTTATCATTTAAAAACTTCATCTGAATTTAAGCATAAGAATAATTTTATTGTTTTTCTTTAACATATTTTAGACATATTTTGCTACATATTTTCTAGTGCTAGATCTGGTTACCTACAATGGTGACCATAAGCCATGCACTCTCCTTTGTGAAGCCTTTTCATATTGCTGTAAATATTTGGTAAGAATTATCTTCAGACAGATTAGATTCATAGTTATGAAGTACTTAAGAGAAGTATATAATAGTGCTGGTTAAAAATAAATCATATTTTTATAAATGTTTAAATTTTCAAAAATAGCTCATGCTTAATGATTAAAACTTAAACACAGAAAAGCATCAAGATAAAAAGTTGTTAATTCCACTGACTCACAGACTTTTACAATTTCTATGCATCATTCTTATATCTATGAAATATATTTATATACACATGCATGTGTTTATGCACACACACACATATTCACTGTGATATATGTCACCAAACTGGTATTGTAGTGGATTTATTGGGTTTTTTTTTAATATTTATTTTATTTATCTACTCATTTATTTGTTTGGCTAGGTCGGGTCTTAGTTGTGGCACAGAATCTTCATTGTGTCATGTGGGATCATTCATTGTGGTGCACAAACTCTCTAGTTGTGGTGTGTGGGCTAGTTGCTGTGCAGCATGTGGGATCTTAGTTCCCCAACCAGGGATCAAACCCTCAGCCCTTGCATTGCAAGACAGATTCCTTAACCACTGGACCACAAAGGAAGTTCCAAACTTATTGTTGTATAGGATCTTTTTCCCCTTGATAATACATCTTTATTGTTTCCTCTATTAAGAAATATTTTTCTAAAATGTGATTTTAATGGGTGAATGCTATTTCTTTACATGAATCTAGTGTTATTTATTTATCCTGTCACCTTTTATTATGTGTTTCCAGTATTCCAGTTTTTCATAATATAAGAAAAACAATATATTTAATAAATATTTTCCCATACTGCTTGGTACAATCTGTGATTTATCCATGGAACAGATTTCTAAAAAGAAATTTCTATTGCATTCATATTTGAAAGTTTCTTAATGCATATTATGATTTTTTCCTCCAGAAAGTCTATGTTGATTCACATATCTAAAGCATGTGTATTTTATTTATTTTTATGGAAGTATAGTTGATTTACAATGTTGTGTTAATTACTACTGTAATTAACAGTAATTAATAATAGCAAATTGATTCACTTATACATATTTACGCATTCTTTTTTAAATATTCTTTTCCATTATGGTTTATCATAGGATATTGAACATAGTTTTCTGTACTATACAGTGTGTGTGTGTGTGTGTGTTTCTGTGTGTTATGTCACTTCTGTTGTGTCCGACTCTTTGCGACCCTATGGACTGTAGCGCCACACACACCCCCCCAGGTTCCTCTGTCCATGGGATTCTTCAGGCGAGAATACTGGAGTGGGTTGCCATTTCCTCCTCCAGGAGATTTTCCCAACCCAGGGATTGAATCCTGGTCTCTTAGGTCTGCTACACTGGCAGGCAGGTTCTTGACGCTAGCACCCCCTGGGAAGCCCTGTGCTATACGGTAGGACCTTGTTGTTTATCCATTCTACACATGAAGGCTTGTGTAGAAGCTCCCACTCCATCCCTCTCCCAGGTCCCACCCCCTTGGCCACCACAAATGTGTTTTCTATCTCCAAGATTCTGTTTCTGTTTGACAGGTTCATTTCTGTTATATTTTAGATTCCACATATAAGTGATATCATATGGTATATGTCTTTCTCTATCTGACTTGCTTCACTTAGTATGATAATCTCTAGTTGAATCCATGTTGCTGCTGCAAACGGCATTACTTTGTTCTTTTTGTGCCTGAGTAGTATCCTATTGTATATGTGTACCACAGTGTCTTTATCCATTCATCTGTCAATGGATATTTATGTTGTTTCCATGTCTTGGCTATTGTGAATAATGCTGCCATGAACATAGGGGTGCATGTATCTTGTTGAATTATAATTTTGTCCAGATATATGCCCAGGAGTGGGATTACTAGATCATATGGTAGCTCTAGTTTTAGTTTTTTGAGGAACCTCAATACTATTTCCACAGTGGCTGCACCAAGTTACATTCCCACCAACAGTGTACAAGGGTTCCCTTTTTTCCACACCCTCTCTGACATTTAATATTTGTAGATTTTTTAAGTGAGGGCCATTCTGACAAGTGTGAGGTGGTGCCTCATTGTAGTTTTGATTTGTATTTCTCTAATAATTACTGATGTTGAGCATCTTTTCATGTGCCTTAAAACATAATGTGTTTTTGAGTTCTTCCCTACATGCTTTCTGTCAGAGTTCAACCAACAGCAAAAGATTATACACTCACATTAGGATAATTCAAGAACGGTTTATTTAGAGAGATAATAGTTACAAAGATGATGGTGGAATGTTGGTGAAAATATGAGAAATAATGCAGTAAATTATGAAAATTAGCAATAGCACTGTTACCACCTAAAAGCCAAAGGGATAAGGAAGGAAGAAATGATCAGAACACAGGAAATGAGAAACAGGTTGAGAAAGCCATCTTGAGAGGAACAGTGACCTTTGGTCAACAAACATAGCTAAATCAAGGTGAATTTTCAAGTACAGAACCAAGGGATTATATTTCTTTGACCTACTCTCTCTATTGTCTGAACCACCTTGAAAGCCAGAGGACCTGGGGTCCCTCTTCTAGGTCCAAACAGAGGCCTCCCACCAATAGAGAACAGGCAGGAACCAATGGAGAGTGAATCTGGAGAGACAAGCAAAAGATATCTAGGACACTTACCTACTTTTTCTATGTCTTTGATTATACATGTTTTTTATATATCTGTGATTGAGGTAAAAACTTTTTCCTTACTTATTTGTGTTTATTTTGTCAAGTATATGTGTATATCTCCCCTCCCTTCATTTTAACTAAGCAGGCTGTTTTTTCTTATTGGTTTGCCTTATTGATTAAAAGAGTTCTTTATATATTAGGGGCATCTTAAATTTTTATTTTTCACATATATTTCTCTTATTTAAGAGTTCAGCTTTTGCTATATGCTTGAAATTAATTTAAGTCATCAATTCTTACTCTTTTGTGATTCTACTTTTTACATATAATTTTTGTTCAACTTACAAATCATTTTACTTTGTAGTATAGGATAGAAGCATGATTTTATTCTATTCTAGGTAATAAATGATGCCTACATTATATCCTAAATAATACACTATTTTCTCCAGTGATTTGATATGGAATCCTATTCTTTTACAGCATTATTTCATTTATTGAGGTCTTTCTATACACCCCATTATGGCCTATTAGTCTCCTAGTCAATTCTAGTGCAATATCATGTGGTGATATTTTATACGGTTTTAGCATATGACAATGTATTTTATTATTTTTCATTGTTTTCTTGACATTCTCACCTATTTAGACAAATGAACTTTAGAGTTTTTGTTTCAAAATAAAAAAGAAATATCCTTTTAGAGTTTTGATTAAATTGTAATATATTAATACATTGTTTGAAGAGGAAATAAAGGTCTTCTAATACTGAATCTTTCTTTCCAGATAGCATTTTATGTGTCTCAGGTTTTTCTAATGCCCATCACAAAACTGTTTCATTTTCTTTAAATATTATTTTTATTTCTAAGTATTTTGTTCTGGAGGAATATTTTGACATTGCGATTGAAAGCTTATGTTCCTTGAGTTTTTTGACTGGCTTCTGCTGCTATTGAAAATAGCTAACAATTTTGTTTATATATATTGTGACTAAAACTTTACCAAATTCTTACCAGTTTTATTAGACTTTCCTCTGAGCAGTCTGGATTTTCTAAGACTATAGTATAGTCTGCCTGTATGGTTCATCATTAAGTAGAATGTCAAATATTTGAGATGAAGAACATCTGTCTTAATGAAATTTTTCATTGCTCAGATTAGCTTTCCTTCTGATATGTGTTTACCATGAGTTTTTCTTTTTCTAAAATTGGGAATAAATGTGAAGTTTTATCACGTATGGCTTTGTGTCACCTACAATGATGAATTACATACTTTGTCTCCTTTGACTAATTAAAGGTGATGAATTACTTTTCAAATTGTCCTTCTATTGAGCCATCCTTCATTCCTGGAATATCCCGTTTGGTCATAATATGCCATTCTTTTAAATTTCTACTGCATTCAATTCTCTAGTTTTGAGATTTTTTGAAAGAATCTATATTCATAAGGAATATTGAGGGTTGTGCATGCATTTATGTTTGATGCCATTTTTGTTAGATTTAAGTATTAGGTTAAGGACGCTTCATAAATGACCTTTCAATGTTTTCTTTGCCTTGGAATAGTTATAAGATAGAAGTGCTTGGGGGAAAACTGTTTGGCACCTCTCTTTAAAGCAATTGTTTAAAAACTTTAAAATCTGACCTGTTTTTACACAGTCTATTTAGTTGTATTTACAAAGTCTATTTAGATTTTGTAAATAGTCTGTTGTATTGTAAAGCGCACACACAGTTCATCATTCTCCTCAACTTTACCTTGGTCTATGAGTATATAGGTCTATTCAGATTTTCTGTTCTTTTGAAAATATTTGGAATCAATTATTCTTTCAAATATTTTACATGCTTATATTTTTCTCATTTATAGACAATTAGAAAGATATATAGAAAAGAGAGATATAAAGAAAATATAGAGAGAAGGAAAAAGAGAAGCATATTTACTTATTTTTTTTCATTTATTATCATGCACATGGTTCATATACAGCTTTTCCAGTTTTATTGATATTCCCCTAAGTTTCAGCTCTAGTATTTATCTATTTTTTCCTTCATTCATATTTTTTATTATCATTAAATTACCTACTTTACTAGGATAGTTTTGTTGTGTGTTTATTTTTTCCTTCTTTATATTCATCTAAGTCTTTCAATTAATTAGAGTATGTTTTGTAAGCTTATATGGTAGCAGCTGGCATCTTCAGTTTTTCAGTTGAGAAAAAGAGAGATGGCTGTGAGAAACTATTGAGGCAGACATGGGTTTCAGTATTCTTGATTAACCATCACAGAGCCCAGAGGCTAGAGAATCTGATGATTTGCCATTCCTGAAGAGTCTGTCTAGTGATCCAGACAAATAGCTTTGCTAATGTTATTTAATCACATTTTTATTCACTCATTCATTCATTAAATACCTATTAACAATTTTTGGTGCCAGACCTTGTGCTGTCTTTTGGAGATACAAATACGAAAAGATGTAGAACCTGTATTTAAGGATTTTGTAATTCAAGTGAAGAAACAGATAATCAATTACAAATATAGTAATTACTATGATACAGGTATGTACCTGTTTTGGGGAAACGTGTACATACCCCATAGCACAAAATTAATCAAGAAAAGTAATAGAAAATTTAGAAATACTATTTTATTCATTCGTATCCAACAAATACATTATGTGTCAGATAATATGCTGAAACCTGGGGAAATCATAGGTGTAAAAGTAACTTTCCTTGTCTTTGAGGAGCTGTTAGTCTGGTGGAAGTAAATAATCCTATTACAATAAAGACATGTACCAGATACCTGTGGGGACACAGGAAAGAAACTAAATGAGCCTGTCAGAGGTTAAGAAGACTTTCTTCACAGAGAGAGTAATGTTTGAACTGATACTTGTAAGGTGAGCAGGTATTTATTAAGTGGACAAGGTGTGGCATTCTAAGCAGAGGAAGCAACATGGGCAAAGGTGGCACAGTGGTATAAAAAGGCAGATAGTCTGCTAATGCCAAAGCACGAGGTACAAGGTGGTGAGGGGTGAGAAAAAAGGTGAAAGATACCAAGCTTTTATTAAACTCTGACAGTAAGTCAGACACTATTCTAAATGTTCTATATAGATTAACATTTAGTTCTTACAGCAGCCCAGGAGGATTTAGATAACTGCTGTTATCCCACTTTATAGATGAAGAAATTAGGCAGAGAGTTTAAGTGTCATGTCCAAAATCATACACTGTGAGTGGGCTGGCCAAAATTTGAGTCCTGGTAATCTGACCCCTGCCTACTATAGACAGATACCAATTCATAAAAGACTTTATATTCTATACCAAAGAATTTGGATTTCACTCCATCAGTGTCTAGAAACCAGTGAGGTGTTCTTAATTATAAAAATCTACGTGATCAGATTTTTAAGTGTATGTTAGCTGCTCAGTTGTGTCCGATTCTTTATGACCCCAGGGACTGCGACCTGCCAGGATCCTCTGTCCATGGAACTTCCCAGGGAAGAATATTGGAGTGGGTTGCCGTTCCTTTCTCCAGGGGATCTTCCTGACCCAGGGATCAAATCCAGGTCCCCTTCATTGCAGGCAGATTCTTTACTATCTGAGCCACCAAGGAAGCCTGATCAGGTTTTTATTTTAACTCAAGTGGCATTTGGAATATGGATTAGAAGGGATGACTTAGAGGAAAAAAAGAAATAGCAAGAGGGGCAAACAGCTTCTCCAGTCCATTTGAGGGATGGTGGAAGCCCTGAAGTAGGGCAGTAAATCAGGGAACAGATTCAGATTCAAGAGTTATTTTGATGAAACTTGGGATTTGTTATATAGGAATGAGAAGTAAGGAAGGATGAAAAGTCTGCAGTGGTTTTCAGATTTCTGTCCGTGGTAACTAAGTTGAAGTTAGTGCCAGGACATGTGACAGAAAATATGGGGGGACTGTTCTAGACACTGGTTCTTTATTCTCATAGTTAATATTTCCAGGAATACAAGGATTTTTAAGTGTTTGCAAATCAGTAAGTGTGATGATCACATTAACAAATTAATAAAACCATATGATATTCTCAGAACATACAGAAAAGGCATTTGATATCATTCAACATCCATTTATGATTTTGAAAACAGCTCTCCAGAAGGTGGGCATAAAGGGAAATACCTCAACATAAAAAAGGCCGTATATGACAAACCCACAACTAACTCAACAATGAAAAGCTAAAACCATTTCCTCCAAGATCAGGAACAAGATAAGGATTCCCACTCTCACCACCTTTATTCAACATAGTATTGCAAGTCCTAACCATAGATATCAGACAAGAGAAAGAAATGAAAGGAATTAAAATTAGAAAGGAAGAAGTATCACTGTTTTAGCAGATGACATGATACTATAATAGAAAATCCTAAAGACACCGTCAGAAAACTACTAGAGCTCATGAATTTGGTAAAGTTGCAGGTACAAAATTAATACATAAAAATCTGTTACATTTCTATACGCTAACAATGAACTATCAAAATTAAGGAAACAATCCCATTTACCACTGAATCAAAAAGAATAAAATAATAAATAAGGAATAAACCTACCTAAGGAGGTAAAGGACTTCCCTGGTGGCTCAAACAGTAAAGCGTCTGCCTACAATGTGGGAGACCCAGGTTCAATCCCTGGGTTGGGAAGATCTCCTGGAGAAGGAAATGGCAACCCACTCCACTATTCTTTCCTGTAAAATCCCATGGATGAAGGAGCCTGGTAGGCTACAGTCCAGGGGGTCGCAAAGCATCTGACATGACTGAGCAACTTCACTTTCACTTTTCACTTTCTTTCAAGGAGGTAAAAGACCTGTACTTGAAAAACTATAAGACACTGATGAAAGAAATTGAAGATGTCACAAACAGATGAAAAGATATACCATGTTCTTGGATTGAAAGAACTAACATTGTTAAAACGATCATACTTCCCAAGGCAACCTACAGATTCAATCCCTATCTCAAAATACCAATGGCATTTTTCACAGAACTATAACAAATAATTTTAAAATATGTATAGAAACACAAAAGACCCCAAATAGTGAAAACAATCTTAGAAAAGAAAAACAGAGTAGGAGGAATCATGCTCCCTGACTTCAGAGTATACTGCAACACTACAGTAAGCAAACCTGGTACTGGCACAAAAGCAGAGACATAGATCAATGGAACAGAATAGAGAACCCAGAAATATACCCAGGTACCTGTAGTCAATTAACCTACTACAAAAGTGACAAAAATAGAGACAATTTCTTCAATAAGTGGTACCGAGAAAACGGAATAGCTACATGTTAAAAAAAAAAAAAAAATCAGAACATTCTCTAACACCATATACCAAAAAAAAGTCAAGTCTGCCATTTCAGACTCTTAGGTACCATGACAGAGTGATTCTCCTAGTAGTTTAATGGACACAGGAAAATAACTGTCATGTTACCAGGTTTGGATTTTTGCTTGCTTGCTCAGCGTTATCACTAACACATTTAGATAGCCCTTTCAGAGAATTCACTCTACTGAAAGATAGTTTTTGTCAGTAACATTGCTAAATAAATTTTGACTCTAGTTTGGAAATGGAATATTATTTTTTTAAAGTCATTCTCATACCAATTGATTTCTGATATTTGGACATCTAAATTTAATGTGCATTGTATGTACACATTCTTAGGCAGAAATGATAATAGAAATTTTCAGAGTTGTTCTGTAGTTATCATCAATTCTTGTCCATTGTCCATAAACAATGTTCTGTGAATTTGAAATCCTACTCACACAGGAAAATACCAATATCAATGATACTAAAGGTTTAAATTTTATAAAGGAAGTTTTACTTTTATGCCTCTAAGTGGAAATTGTACAGTGAATAGTGAAATTGTGTATAAAACTGTCTAATAAAAGAAAAACTAGGTTCTGGATTTTTTAGTATTATAATTATTTTCTTCATAAAGCAAAGTTGTATAATTTGTCCTAAGTATAATTTACTAATCTCCTAAATTTAATTTGTAGATGAACATGCTTGCAACATATTAAAGTTCTTTGATGATACACACTCAAATTTCAGAAAGTTATGAACTTGTCAGTGACTCCTGTTTCCTTCTTTTCTTACCATTTCATAAGGCAATCAGTCTTTTCTTTGAAGAAACTCCTCACAAATGATGCATTTGATTGGAACCAACGCCAAGGTCAAATCTCTTTCATCAATCAGTTCTTCATAGAGAATACTTTAGTCAAATTCTTTGTTTCATCAGTCAGGCACACCTTCCGTTCAGACAAAACGTCTTTTAGAAAAGCCCCATTCAGTACTGAATGACTGAAAGCAGAACTAGAGTAATCAAGAGTTCTTTATTTTATCTTCATAAATGTACAGCTTCAAAAAAAAAAAAATGTACAGCTTCAGGTGAAGGCTGAGGAAAACACCTATAGAGCCTGCAATCTAATGAAAAAAAGATAGAAGCATTGATTGTATGACTTGCTGATTTTAAAACTAATCTTTCTGAAGCAGTTTTAATTTCAGAATGTTTAAGTAGATTTAATTTCTAATACTAAAAAATTAAAATTCCTAATTCCTATTTTTGATTAAGTGCAATAAACTCATAAAACTTAGCAACTTCCATTTCTATTTAAAAGCTAATAAAGTGAGAGAACAAGTGCTTTACTCTTACTACTAAAGAATTTATAGCATGCATAGTCACAGAAACCCAAGGGATGAGGGCTGACATTCAAACCCCAAAAACAATTGAGAACAATTTTTTTTTTCAAAATAAGTCTTGTCTGTTATGTGATTCATAGGCTTTATTCTCTCCTGCCTAGAAAGTCTAAATTGGAAATTATATATGTGGAATCCCACTATGAAATTGAGGAAAGAGAAAATAAGCAAATGAGATAATAGACTCAATCTTGGAAGCATATTAAGCATATAAGTAAAAATTTTTTGAATCCCCATATTTTAAATCAAGTGAATTTTGAAAGTTCTTAAATTTTCAAATTACGTTAAATAAGTTTTCAAGAGTGACTACTAGTGTTCAGCAAGTTTATGTTGAATTGAGATGTATTGCGTCACCTTTTGTGAAGGGTAGAGGATCCTCCTGCCTACCAAATAACATGAATAATAATTGTGAATGGCCCTTAGTCTGAATTGGGCTTCCCTCCTGGCTCAGCTAGTAAAGAATCTGCCTGCAATGTGGGAGACCTGGGTTTGATCCTAGGTTGGGAAGATCTCCTGGAAAAAGTGAAAGTGAAGTCGCTCAGTTGTGTCGGACTCTTTGCGACCCCATGGACTGTAGCCTACCAGGCTTCTCTGTCGATGGGATTTTCCAGGCAAGAATACTGGAGTGAGTTGCCGTTTCCTTCTCTAGGAGATCTTCCTGACCCAGGGACTGAACCCAGGTCTCCTGCATTGTAGGCAGAAGGGAAAGGCTACCCACTCCAGGATTCTGTCCTAGAAAATTCCATGTACTGTATAGTCCATGGGGTCTCAAAGAGTCAGACACAACTGAGTGATTTTTTTTTAAGTCTGAATCGGTATTATGACATATAACAAACATATACAGACAGGTTCGGTGGTCTGGAGTCTGATTTTATCTCCTTTACAATTTAGATACATTGTCAATTTACTTGAATTATCTAAGAAATCATTATGTTGTTCTTCATTTCTGTGAATCTAATTTCCACCCAACCATTCAAAAGTAACATAAATCATGTTAGAGAAGTTCAATACTGAGTCACAAAACAATTTCTCATATTACCAGACTTTAACTAATGCAATTTACAACAACAGTAATTATACTTGAAAAATGAAATGTTCTTAAAAGAGCTGTTTTTAAAGATAAACAGTGCTCTCATAAGGAAAAGTCTACCTCATTTCTTTCCATCACATTTGAGCTCGGAAGTTGTAGTGAAGGAAAAGATTAATGGTTTCCTATGTGTACTTTCCCAGGTGGCTCAGTGGTAAAAAAAAAAAAAAATCTGCCTGGCAGTACAGGAGACATGAAAGACAAGAGTTCAATCCCTGGGTTGGGAAAATCCCCTGGAGAAGGAAATGGCAACCCACTCCAGTATTCAGTTCAGTTCAGTTCAGTTGCTCAGTTGTGTCTGACTCTCTGCGACCCCATGAACTGCAGCATGCCAGGCCTCCCTGTCCATCACCAACTCCCAGAGTTTACCCAAACTCACATCCATTGAGTCAGTGATGCCATCCAACCATCTCATCCTCTTCTCCTCCTGCCCTCAATCCCTCCCAGCATCAGGGTCTTTTCAAATGAGTCAGCTCTTCGCATCAGGTGGCCAAAGTATTGGAGTTTCAGCTTCAACATCAGTCCTTCCAATGAACACCCAGGACTGATCTCCTTTAGAATGGACTGGTTGGATCTCCTTGCAGTCCAAGGAACTCTCACGAGTCTTCTCTAGCACCACAGTTCAAAAGCATCAATTCTTTGGCGCTCAGCTTTCTTTATAGTTCAACTCTCACATCCATACATGACCACTGGAAAAACTTTAGCCTTGACTAGACGGACCTTTGTTGACAAAGTAATGTCTCTGCTTTTTAATATGCTGACTAGGTTGATCATAACTTTCCCTCCAAGGAGCAAGCGTCTTTTAATTTCATGGCTGCAATCACCATCTACAGTGATTTTGGAGCCCAGAAAAATGAAGTCAGCCACTGTTTCCCCATCTATTTGCCATGAAGTGACGAGACCGGATGCCATGATCTTAGTTTTCTGAATGTTGAGCTTTAAGCCAACCTTTTCACTCTCCTCTTTCACTTTCATCAAGAGGCTTTTTAGTTCTTCTTCACTTTCTGCCATAAGGGTGGTGTCATCTGCATATCTGAGGTTATTGATATTTCTCCTGGCAATCTTGATTCCAGCTTGTGCTTCTTCCAGCCCAGTGTTTCTCATGTATTCAACATATAAGTTAAATAAGCAGGGTGACAATATACAGCCTTGACGTATTCCTTTTCCTATTTGGAGCCAGTCTGTTGTTCCATGTCCAGTTCTAACTGTTGCTTCCTGACCTGCATACAGGTTTCTTAAGAGGCAGGTCAGGTGGTCTGATATTCCCATCTGTTTCAGAATTTTCCACAGTTCATTGTGATCCACACAGTCAAAGGCTTTGGCATAGTCAATAAAGCAGAAAAGAATGTTTTGAGTGTTTTGAATGTTTTGAATGTTCTGAATGTTTTTCTTGCTTTTTCGATGATCCAGCGGATGTTGGCAATTTGATCTCTGGTTCCTCTGCCTTTTCTAAAACCAGCTTGAACATCTGGAAGTTCATGGTTCACATATTACTGAAGCCTGGTTTGGAGAATTTTGCACATTACTTTGCTTAGTGTGTGAGATGAGTGCAATTGTGTGGTAGTTTGAGCATTCTTTGGCATTGCCTTTCTTTGGGATTGGAATGAAAACTGACCTTTTCCAGTCCTGTGGCCACTGCTGAGTTTTCCAAATTTGCTGGCATATTGAGTGCAGCACGTTTACAGCATCATATTTTAGGATTTGAAATAGTTCAGCTGAAATTCTACCACCTCCACTAGCTTTGTTCATAGTGATGCTTTCTAAGGCCCACTTGACTTCACATTCCAGGATGTCTGTCTCTAGGTGAGTGATCACACCATCATGATTATCTGGGTCGTGAAGATCTTTTTTGTATAGCTCTTCTGTGTATTCTTGCCACCTCTTCTTAATATCTTCTGTTTCTGTTAGGCCCCTACCATTTCTGTCCTTTAATGAGCCCATCTTTGCATGAAATGTTTCCTTGATACCTCTAATTTTCTTGAAGAGATCTCTAGTCTTTCCCAGACAACAATAATATGTGTGACTAATAAAAAAGTAAACATCAGTGATAGGAAATTACACAGTACACTGCTAAAATGAGATACAGTTTTCTGTATCTCATATTTCTATATTTCTCCCATATGCTATAGTGATTTATATAAAAAACTTGAAGATATTCTATACTGGCTATAGTTTGTCTCTCTATAATAGTCTCAATATTTGTATTGTTTGTTCATTTTTTTCAGTCAAGAGAATCCATTCCGTTAAATGACCTAAAGTCGGAAGTATCACCCCGGATTTCAGCAGAGGACCTGATTGACTTGTGTGAGCTGACAGTGACTGGCCACTTCAAAACACCCACCAAGAAGACAAAGTCCAGTAAACCAAAGCTCTTGGTAGTCGACATCCGGAATAGTGAAGAGTATCCTTTACACATTTGGTTTTAAAGGGTGGTACTGCTTTATTCACATTGCTTCCTTTTCATTTAAAGGGCATGTGGTAAAAACAATGAACATGTTTGGGATTCCTCTGAATTCAGATAGCTAAATCTCAAACTGGTGCCAGAACAGACTTGCATAATATTAATATAATGTTTCATAAGATAACATTACATACCAGAGACCTTAAATACTTTCCAAACAACACCAGAATAGGGGGCTATTTTCTTGGTTTTTGTGTTTCTCTGGTGTATATTGGTGCTCCTGGGGGAATTTGAATCCTTCCTGGCGTAGATAAAACTTTGGCAGAGATGAAGAGTAAGTGTTTACCTGATCTACCTCATAGCCTAGAGAGGAAAGTTCACCAGATCTCAACTCTGAACTTTTATGTATTATAATATTCAAAATATTGGCTTATAGGGAACATGTTAAAGTATTTTCCACTGATATTTTACTATTAAATGTACCATAACTTCTGGTGGTTTTGCTTGGCATTAAAATATAAAAAGTTACAAAGTAGTAATAGTTTAGTCTTTCTCCTTATATTTTCATCTCTATCAGATTTTTGTAAAGCACGCCTTGATTCTCTATACTCTTAAATCTAGATAAATGATTTTCTGTTTTTGTTTTTTTTTTTTATTTTTTGAACCAGGTAACTACCTCTTAAAATCTTTCTTAGAAACTCAATATATAAAATATAAATGAAATTTTTTACAATTAATTTTCTTTGTAAGTTAACGTTTATAGCATTTACTAACTATAAATAAGGGTTATATGTAGATGAGGATTGGCAAGTTGGTGGTTTCTTATATGCTGAAGCTGGCATATAAGTTTTCATGTGCATATTTTCAATCACAATTTTTGAAATGAAATTTTAAAATGAAATTCAAGTCATAGATTTCCAGAACTCCTGAAGCAATCCTTAGAATCTTAGATTACTGAAAATACTTTGAGAGCCTTCTACTTCAAATGATACCTCACCATCTTTCTGTGAAAAGTTTCTACTTTCCCTAGACTGTGAGACCCCAAGTTTGGGGAAAATATAAATGTTCATGTTTCTGGTGTTAGGGCATTAGGGGTACTAAGAGTTCCTCAGCAGAGTAGAGTGGACTCCCAAAAGAAGCATTCAGTTCCAATTGACTGGTCAGGGACACCTGATGTACAAGTTCTTCTTATCCATGATTTCAAACGTTTTAAGTACTTTTAGTTTCTTAATGTTATAGTTTATGTTTCTTTTGGTTGAGCCTTTAGTTATTGGAGAAGGAAATGGCAACCCACTCCAGTATTCTTGCCTGGAAAACCCTATGGACAGAAGAACCTGGTACGCTATAGTCCATGGGGTCGCAAAGAGTCAGACACAACTGAGCAACATTTACTTTACTTTTACTTTTAGTTACTGACTCATAAAACCATCCAAAAAAGCATAATTTTACAGTGATCTATCCTAATGTTAAGGACTATTACTAAAATAATTAAAACAGTTTATGTATACACCTCCTGATATTTCCTTTCAAGCTACTTAATTAACCACTTGAAATTTTTAAATACACACAGTATGAAAGGAACATTCAATCCAAATTTTCCAAAGCTTGTAGTCTGACTTTAATTTTTATTAAAACTCTCCTTTATTTTCTGCAGAATAAATATAAATAGAACAGCAGAAAGCAGAGCAACTCACCTGAACATTGTTCTCTGATAAGTATAGGTGAGTTGCCCAACGTAGGAAGTGTCTTTATGTCATCCCACCACTCTTGGTTCAAGGTTGGGATTAGGCAGAGACCTGGTTTCAGTGACTTTATCTCCTCTGATTTCCTCTCTTACTGTACTTGCTGGTTTCTTGCCGGTCCAAAATGGCCAAGCATATTTATACATCAAGGCCTTTGCTCTTGCTCCTCCTGCCTAGAATATTTCTCCCCACATCTTTTATAGCCTGCCTCTACATCATTCAGCTCTGCTGAGATATCACCTTTTCTCAAAGGAGATAAAGTCACTGAAGCCAGAAGGTAGGGGGAAGTCAGAAATCTCTACAGTGTGAGTTTAGAGTTACTAACATACCTTTAATTACTCGACTACCTGTAATCACTATCCCAAAAAATCCACAATGAGAGATCTATGCTATTGGTTAAAGACTTTTCACTGTCCTGTTGAAGATACATAAATGTACATGGTGGCAATATTATGCCTGACCTGTTTCTTTAAAATGAGCGACACTTCAGATCAGATCATATCAATCGCTCAGTCGTGTCCGACTCTTTGCGACCCCATGAATCGCAGCACGCCAGGCCTCCCTGTCCATCACCAACTCCCGAAGTTCACTCAGACTCACGTCCATCTAGTCAGTGATGCCATCCAGCCATCTCATCCTCTGTCGTCCCCTTCTCCTCCTGCCCCCAATCCCTCCCAGCATCAGGGTCTTTTCCAATGAGTCAACTCTTCGCATGAGGTGGCCAAAGTACTGGAGTTTCAGCTTTAGCATCATTCCTTCCAAAGAAATCCCAGGACTGATCTTCAGAATGGACTGGTTGGATCTCCTTGCAGTCCAAGGGACTCTCAAGAGTCTTCTCCAACACCACAGTTCAAAAGCATCAATTCTTCAGCGCTCAGCCTTCTTCACAGTCCAACTGTCACATCCATACATGACCACAGGAAAAACCATAGCCTTGACTAGACGAACCTTTGTTGGCAAAGTAATGTCTCTGCTTTTGAATATGCTATCTAGGTTGGTCATAACTTTCCTTCCAAGGAGTAAGTGTCTTTTAATTTCATGGCTGCAGTCACCATCTGTAGTGATTTTGGAGCCCAGAAAAACAAAGTCTGACACTGTTTCCACTGTTTCCCCATCTATTTCCCATGAAGTGGTGGGACCAGATGCCGTGATCTTCGTTTTCTGAATGTTGAGCTTTAAGCCAACTTTTTCACTCTCCACTTTCACTTTCATCAAGAGGCTTTTGAGTTCCTCTTCACTTTCTGCCATAAGGGTGGTGTCATCTGCATATCTGAGGTTATTGATATTTCTCCCGGCAATCTTGATTCCAGCTTGTGTTTCTTCCAGTCCAGCATTTCTCATGATGTACTCTGCATATAAGTTAAATAAACAGGGTGACAATATACAGCCTTGACGAACTCCTTTTCCTATTTGGAACCAGTCTGTTATTCCACATCCAGTTCTAACTGTTGCTTCCTGACCTGCATACAAATTTCTCAAGAGGCAGATCAGGTGTTCTTGTATTCCCATCTCTTTCAGAATTTTCCACAGTTTATTGTGATCCACACAGTCAAAGGCTTTGGCATAGTCAATAAAGCAGAAATAGATGTTTTTCTGGAACTCTCTTGCTTTTTCTTAGAATGAATAATTTATTAAGATTCAATAGATGTAAGTGAATTGACTTTCAATAACAGTGATCATTAAGCTCTCACAGTGTGCCAAGCGTGGCATAAAATAATATCTCTATTTTACTGATGAAGAAACTGAGGCTTAAAAAGACTGATCAACTTTCGCAAGGGCACATAGGCTAGCCTCATGTTCCAAGCTTTATTCTCCAAGCTTTATGCAGGTGGCTGTTGGGTCTTTTCATAGGACTGTTCAGCAAGCATAAACAAGATTGAGATATGTCACTTAATATTAATTAATGACTGAATGAGATGTGTATTGATTCCAAATTATGTGTTCATACACTGTATGTCCGTACATACTCAGTCGTATCTGACTCTTTGCAACCCCGTAGACTATAACCTGCAAGGCTCCTCTGTCCATTCAATTTTTCCAGGCAAGAATACTGGAATGGGTTGCCATTTCCTACTCCAGGGAATCTTCCTGAGCCAGGGATCAAACTCGCATCTCCTGCATCTCCTGCATTGGCAGGCAGACTCTTTACCACCGCACTGCCTGGAAAGTCCCATACATGGTATACATTCCTTCAGATCTTACACACAAACCGAACTGTAAAGATTCCAGTGCCTCTGTGTATAGGGGCCTTAATCCCAATCAAGTGCCTCTGTGTGTAGGGGGCTTAATCCCAATTAAATAAGATTAATAGTTATCTTTATACAGACACAGACACAGAATCAAAGAAAATGAGTTATTTTAAATATTGTAAAGAAAATTTGGAATGCTTTGAGAGAGGAAGTATGTTAGAAAGGTTCTTTCCTACTGTAGTAACTTAATTTATAAGATCTAATGCTTTCAAAGTATGTTTTATTAAAATTTTCCAAAACTATCACTAAGATGCTGTAATTTTAAAACTAACAAAGTAAGCCTGTTGAAATCGTCATATTTTTTGAAGGAATCATTTTTGTAGACTAACTTTTCAGTTAAACTCTGGGATTAACATGACTTTTCCTATCTGTTTAAGAAATGAATAAATATTTAACATTAGTATATTTTTAAAATACTTTTATTTCTCCAGTGCCTACAAATTATAGTCCTATACAGTACAGCAGGGAGGAAAAAAAACCAAACCAGAAACTCTGTAACATCTTTTTCTTCCCCTAAGAAAGTTATTTTTTTAAGTGTTGTGTATAATATTTAACTGTTTATAGTCTTCTTATGTCATTTTTATACTTCCCAGTTGGCTCAGTGGTAATGAACCCACCTGCCAAAGCAGGAAATGTGGGAGACACAAATTGAGTCCCTGGGTCAGGAACATCTCCTGGTGTAGGAAATGGCAACCCACTCCAGTATGCTTGCCTGGAAAATTCCATGAACAGAGAAGACTGGCAGGCTACAGTCCATGGAGTAGCAAAGAGTCAGAGATGACTGAGCACGCACACAATCATTTTTTATCCTCTGCTTTTATGGATCAGTTAAGCAGGAAAATTTGGCTAATACACTTCTTCATATAGGTGATACATCTTTATGTCGGTGAAAAATTTGTTTTCCTCATACATTTTACTCTCCTGAAAGCAATTTCAGGAGAGTAAATATCAGGAATTAAATTTCATGTCGTCTTTCTTCACCTATGTAAAATAATTAAAATGATCATTTATGAAAAGGAAGAAGGCAGTGTTATCCTTCAGCAAGATAAGCTACCAATGAATTCAAGGGACAGCCTTACCCCTCCCTAGAACTCTGCTATGCACATAGGGAAAGAAAAGTATCTTTTTCCTCTACTTTTCTAAGTTCTTTTCTATAGGGGCTCCTATAACAGAAGACAAATCCACAACAGAAAAGTATACAGATTTTATTTAATAAAAGTTTTATATGACATGGGAGCCTTCATAAGGAACACCTGAAGAATTGGCTAAACCTGAGTGTTTTTAAGCTAGGTCTGATGAAAAGTAGACAGCCATGGGAAAATGTGATAGAGCAAAAGGGGTTTGAGCTAAGCATTGTAAACTTTTGTAGTAAACCAAAGAAAACTTAGCAAGACCTGTCCATTCAGATTCCTCTTAGTGTTCCTCAGTCTTGAAGATAAGGATGTTCCTATCCTCTAAGTATTAATATAAGGAGCATGCACGTGAGCTAAGTCACTTCAATCGTGTCCAACTGTATGCAACCCTATGGACTACAGCTCTCCAGTCTCCTCTGTCTGTGAGATTCTCCAGGCAAGAGTACTGGAGTGGGTTGCCATGCCCTCCTCCAGGGGATCTTCCCGGCCCAGGGATCGAACTTGCATCTCTTATGTCTCCTGTATTGGCAGACAGGTTCTTTACCACTAGCGCCACCTGAGAAGCCCAATATAAGCAGGGCGTCTCTCAGTTGAAGGTTTTATGACCTGATGCATGGGAAGGTCAGAAAGTCCTTCCTGCACATGACATTTCTCAAATTCCTTTGGCTTAAAATATTCAGTATGTCAAGATGCCATAATTTGGGGTGGCATGTCCTGAACCCCATCACCTGAAGTTCTGTTAAAGCTTTCGTCATTTACCTTATGATATAAACATTCCCAGTTAAAAATACCCTGCAAGAGATAATATTTTAATCTATTGTCAGTTTTTGTGATTGTAGGTGAGGAGAAGCATGTCAAAAATATGAGAACTGCCTCTAACCTTGGAGGAGACCAAGAGAGGAGGGGAATTTAGACAAGGAAAGCTGGAGGACATGAAGACAGTCTTCATACACTTGGAATAGAGATATAATCCCAGCTTTAGAATATGAAGGAACCCTAGAGATAATCTAGGTCATATTCTTAATAGTAGAGCTAAACGGCTTATATCAGGGAGGCTAAACAGCTAAGTTTTTGTTGAAATCTGATTTTATTTTTGTTTTTATAAGAAGGAAACATGAATTGTTAATCTAGGTAAAGGTTCAGGTCAGTTATTTTTGTCCTTCAGTACATAATGGAGATTTCAGAGCAAACCATAATTGAATATTTTAAAGAAGCAATAGAAAATGTTCCTCAGGTAGTACATAAATTTGATAAGTACTTAATAGTTTTAAAGATAATACACAAGTTAAACTGCTGTTTTCTTTAATATTTCTAAATATTTCATTTTAAATTTCCTAAATATTTCATTTCCAAATTTCAGAGTTCATATTTAGTGTCTTAGTCGTATAATGTGGGTCCAATTATTATCTATGAACAGAAATACTTTGAAGGTCTGTTCTCATTTGCTTGAAGTCAAGGTTGGTTTTGAAGCTTTATTTTTAAAACTCTTAACTTTTTTTAAATATCAGAAGCTATAAGAAAGACCTGAAGCTTACATTTTTTAATTTAAAAAGCACATAAATTCAGCTGTTTTCATTATTACACCATGTTATTCATCCTTAGTAAATGCTAGATTTGTTCTTGTCTCTCTGCCCTGAAGAATTAATTTCTAAAAAAGTCTTCAAAGTAATATTGAGGTACTTGTGTTCAGAGCAAAGTGATAATAAAGAGGCTTAGTAAGATTCTTGTTTGGATCTGGATTTAAGATACTTGAATTACAGTTTCTATTCATGTATATTACTACAGCTGAATGGACCTTGTATAATATGGGAGTATATGGTAGCCACTACTGAAGAATGTCTCCACTGTCTGGATTAATAGTTTTGAGAAGTACATCAATTGTTGTTCAGTTGCTTAATGGTGTCCAACTCTTTTGCAACCCCATGGACTCTAGCCTGCCAGACTCCTCTGCGCATGGGATTTCCCAGGCAAGAATACTGGAGCGGGTTGTCATTTCCATCTCCAGGGGATCTTCTTGACCCAGGGATCGAACCCACATCTCCTGCATTACAGTTGGATTCTTTACCATTGAGCTACCGGCACAGGAGAGCTCCTGGTTTCTCTGACACCTACCCATTGTCCCAGTTCGTGAGTTCCATCAACCTTATTTAAACAGCCAGTCAGTCCTGCCTGAGAACCTACTTTGCTTGGTTAAATCAGAGCCCCTGCCCAACAGGAACTCAGTCTTGTGGCTAAGGCAGACAAATGAGATAGATAATTGCCATACTGTGTGAAATGCTGTATGTCTGAGCCATACTCAGAAAGCCTTGGGAATATTAGGATGGTCATCTAAGCCAGATAATGCCTGAAACGGGTCTTAAAAGACAAGTGGAAGTCACCCGAGCAATGAAGAGAAAGAAGACACTTGAGACTGAAAAAACACGTAGTGCGTGGGTGCAAAGAATGTAAGGAAGACACAATAAGGGAATTACAAGTACTCTGGGTATGCTGCTGCTAAGTCACTTCAGTCGTGTCCGACTCTGTGTGACCCCATAGATGGAAGCCCACCAGGCTCCCCCATCCCTGGGATTCTCCAGGCAAGAACACTGGAGTGGGTTGCCATTGCCTTCTCCAATGCATGAAAGTGAAAAGTGAAAGTGAAGTCACTCAGTTGTGTCCGACTCTTAGCGACCTCATGGACTGCAACACACCAGGCTCCTCCGTCCATGGGATTTTCCAGGCAAGAGTACTGGAGTGGGGTGCCATTGCCTTCTCCACTCTGGGTATACTTGGCTGGAATATATGAGGTTAGAAAGTGAGACTAACGTAGGCAAAGGTAACTTACAGAGAATGTTGTATAATGTGCTAGGAAATCCAGGTTTTATTCCATAGGCTATGAGAAACTGTTAAAGGATTTTAATCAGTTAAGTGGCATGCTCAGATTTGTCTTTCAGTGAGAAAAAGAATGACTGTGGAAGGAATGGTGCAGACAAGCCTGGAAGGATGGACTCACCCAGAGATTTGATGTACTTAAATATTCCTTCATATTTGCAGTCACAGAGTGAGATCTCTAGCTTTGCCCTAAAATAAACTAGTTTTACTGGGCCCTTTGGGTTGGTATCTATGCTGGAGAAAATCCAGGGAAATGACTCCTGTTGCTATTTCTTTGTCCTCATACTGTATTTTGACAAAAGATAATTATGTATCATGACACTAACAAGTATTGATAGGTAGTGGTGCCACAAGCTAGAAGGCCAGGAGGCATTTAGTGTATTTGCCCCTGATACTAGTTACTCTAGGTTTGGCACAATGCTGAAATCTGTTTACTCAGCAAATATGTTAGATGTATTCTAGACACTAAATTAAGCATTGTAAGAGTTTCATAGGTGAGATAAATACAGATCCTTTATATAAATCATTTATAGTCTTGATGAAAGTCAGGTACATTAGTATGTATTAATGGTTTTAGTCTCTAAGTCATGTCTGACTCTTGTGGTCCTCTGGACTGTAGCCTCCTAGGCTCCTCTGTCCATGGGATTTCCCAGGCAAGAATATTGGAGTGGATTGCCATGCACTTACCTAGGGGATCTTTCCAACTCAGGGATCGAACCCATGTCTTCTGCATTGACAGGCAGATTCTTTACCTTTGAGCCACCAGGAAAGCCAAATTAGTATGTGTTATAACAGACCAAATGGCTGTCATGAGAGATGTACAGAGACTGTAGGAAGGGAAACTTTCATGGAGGAATTCTCAAAAAATAGATAATATTTGAACACTCAAAAATATAGAGAAAAGCTATTTAGGTAGGGAAAACTACAGGAACTAGGCAGAACATACGCTGGAAACAGTATGTGATCCAGTGTGGTTGGAATTGAAGTAGTTTGGTTCTGTTCATAAGGGCTGAACTGAGAAATTTGGACTTTGTCCTGTAGGCAGCCATGGAAGTTTTCTCAGGATTGGTATGGTAATCAGAACTTCATTTTAAATATTTTAATATAACAATATTGTGAATAAAATGGATTTCCAAAGGAAAAGAGAATTGGAGAAAACAAAAAGCTATTGCTATAGTCTAAGCTCAAAGTAATGAGTGTGTGAAATAGGCAAGTGGTAATGGGATACAGATAGGACAGTAGGATTTATGAGTACAGTACAGTTGAATGTTGCCACTAATGAGATGACAAAAATGAGGTTTTAGAGTGACTTGGAGATGGTGATCCTATTCAAAGAAAGCAGCAATAGATTTAGCAAAGAAAAATGATGATATCTCAAGGGTATAATTTTTATATCAGTTAATACAGCTTAGTTATATAATAGAAAGCTTTTGGCTTTTGATATACTAAAGGTATAGCCTTTACTTTGAGCTCTTTAACACTAACTATAATTTGCAAACTATAACATAGCAAACAAAGAAGCCAACATATAACTGAGCATACCTTCTTGGTCTGGTAAGATACAAGTATGCTTTGTGTATAGAAGTGTGATGTCACCAAGTGAGAAATGCTGTGCACTTTTAGAATTTAGAAACCTTAAGGTTATTTCTGTACTGAATTTTGAACCATCAATTATTTAAAGGAATTTTAAAATCTTTTAGTAAAGTAAATAATTTTTCTGGAATATGAAAATTTGCCTATGTAACTTACCTATATCATGTATCCATATTATTCTTAGAACTAATATTTTTTTCTGCATTCCTCATTAAAGTGTGATGCATCTTCTTGTACCGTCATATAGACTGACTTGTGACTGTAAGAAAATCTTCGTATCTTAGAAATGTACAAGATAATACACATCATCCTTACCTGTTAATATTGTTCTAATAACCCAACTCCTTTATCATACACAAAAATATTTAAGGTACAAACTCACCTGAGGCAGTGACTGCTATAGTAATCAGATGCTTTTGTGTTTTTATAGCTACTGCTATTCCATAGAAGAGATTTCATTGCAATTTCTATCAACTTCTTTAATCGTGTCTTGTGTCTTTTAATTCCTTCAAATTCATCATTAAAAATCCAAATAGCAAAATGTCTTATAAACACTGAAAAGATAATAGCTAGTGTTTATATATGGCATTGTTTTTATTGTGTTTTTTTTTTTTTTTTTGCCAAAACCAATCTTAAAATTATGGTGGACAGTGTTATAAGTACACTATCAAGATGTATATATGATTGAGGCTAATTACCACATAAATACTTGGGCTTCTATAGCCTTGGTCTCTAAACTGGATACGTGAAGCTGAAGCTTTTTAAGGTTATAGTTTGTAAAATAGTATAGTGTCCATCTGTTGGGTAGTACACCCACTATAGAACCTCTTTAAGTGTAGGCAGATTCTTTACTACCTGAGCCCCCAAGGGAAGCCCAAATGCAAAAGGCAAATGCAATGAATCCAAGTTTTTGTCTAGAATATGAGGTAAGCAATGAAGTAACAGTCACAATTCTAAAAAATATATTGTTGGATGTTCGTCTCTCAGTTCGGTTCAGTCGCTCAGTCGTGTCAGACTCTTTGCAACCCCATGGACTGCAGCAAGCCAGGCTTCCCTGTCCATCACCAACTCCCAGAGCTTGCTCAAACTCATGTCCATCGAGTCGATGATGCCATCCAGCCATCTCATCCTCTGTTGTCCCCTTCTCTTCCTACCTTCAATATTTGTCCTCTGCTGCTGCTGCTGCTAAGGCGCTTCAGTCGTGTCCGACTCTGTGCGACCCCAGAGACGGCAGCCCACCGTCCCTGGGATTCTCCAGGCAAGAACACTGGAATGGGTTGCCATTTCCTTCTCCTATTTGTCCTCTACTTCAGTTCAATGAAGTAAAACAAGTCTTTTGATCATGGAGAAAGTGCATATTGCAGTGTATTCTTATATCATTTTGCTCTCCTTGCCATGTTGTGCCCAGGATTAATCAGTCACTATATGTCAGAAATCGTCTTCTGTTTCATTGTACTTCAGTTCAGTCGCTCAGTCATGTCCGACTCTTTGCAACCCCATGAATCGCAGCACGCCAGGCCTCCCTGTCCATCACCAACTGCCGGAGTTCACTCAGACTCAGGTCCATCAAGTCGGTGATGCCCTCCAGCCATCTCATCCTCTGTCGTCCCCTTCTCCTCCTGACCCCAATCCCTCCCAGCATCAGAGTCTTTTCCAATGAGTCAACTCTTCGCATGAGGTGGCCAAAGTACTGGAGTTTCAGCTTTAGCATCATTCCTTCCAAAGAAATCCCAGGGCTGATCACCTTTAGAATGGACTGGTTGGATCTCCTTGCAATTTGTCCTATTAACACAAAATATACAGAATCTGTTCTTTGTTCATTTTTCAAACACCTAATACTTTATTATGATTATGAAAGACTTAAGATTAAAAAAAACTTTGACTACCTGCCTTTACAATAGTCTGACAGCCTCTCATGTGTTTAGAAATTGCCTGAAAAAGTTCTACTTCATCATATGATGTTTGCGTCATATGAGAATTTCTGTTGTAGGCAGTGAAATGTAAATAATTACCAAGGAAACAAGATATTTAAATAACCAAAACTGTCTGCATTGTCCAACTTACTTAAGAAGAGAATGTTCATTGTAAATGTATTAATATGTAACTAGACCAGTCTCATTCTCCTCTGCTATTTGCCGGTCACACAGTTAATAGCTATTTAGAGGTTTGACCATTCTGTCTACAAATATCCGTGTTTACCCAATCTTATTTGCACTATAAGTTTTATGACAAGAGTGTTCTTGGATGAGTGCTTTTATATGTTTTCCAGGATTTTTTTGATTGAACTAAACTAAAAATGGGGCAAGTGTGGTTTAAGATTTTTTTGTGTGTGTGTCTTATTGTCCAAAGTGTTAAAATAGCTTTAAAAAGGTTTGAAATAGTTTTGTATTTTGGATTCTAACTTTTCTCTTACCCAAAGGACTCTGTTGCCATCATACTTTGTCAGCATTTTAACATTTAATCTAGTGAACTTTTTTTTAAACATCAAACCGTAAAACACAAAAGCAAATTCTAGAATGATAAATTTATGACATACTTGTAGTGACTAAAAGGCAATTTGGACTAAAATCTTCTTTAAAAGCATGTAATAAATTGGTGATATTGAACCCAGAAACTCATCTAGATGCTTGTGTATGACTTTAGATACAGATATTAGATATTGGGTATTTGAATACAGGTGGGTACTTTTTTTAAACCAAATATAGAATTTATCTTGTAAAGTAAATAATTTTATTTAATTCTTTAATGTGTGGCCAAATAAATTATGTATAGAGAAGGCACCCGAATAAGTTTAACACAGTCTGAGCATTGCCTTTTACCTTTGATTTTGAAGGGAGAGGGTCTAATTGGCTCAGCCCCTGTCAGATATCCACCTTCACCCTCCCGCTCCCTACTGTCCTGTCAGTCTTGATTGTGGCGGGGTCGCCTGACTCAAACGTGACCGCCTGCGCTCATCCTTTCATCAGGGTCAGTGGTTGAGGTCCTTTCAAACAAGAAGGCAGGGTTGGGGCAGGCAGTGCAAACATGTCTGCTAGAGCGCTTAACTAGTATAGATTTGTATTGTTTTTGCTACTGAAAAAACACTAAAAAGGAAAAATGTCCATGGTTGACACTGGCTATTTGATAAGCATCCTCACTCTCTCTGGCAGTTGATTTAGGCTGGCAGATGTAGATTCCTTTGCTGAAAATAGCGGAGTTGTCATTTCACAGTTTGAGAAAAATCAAAAGTTTTAAGGTATATCCTTATTAAAGATTAAAGTGCTATTGTAGTAATTATATGCTGAGGACAAAGTCATTTCTGTTCATGAAAACTGAAGCCAATACTTTGAATACTGAGTCATTGTAAATGTTCAAAAAACTAGAGCTGATGAAATGTTCTAGAACATTCTAACTAAACAGTGTACCTGGAATGGTATCTATTCTATTTCTCATTTCATTTTCCAGAACTTTTTACATCCTTCCCCTCATTATTAGTGCCAAATGCTTCTCTTTAAAGAAAAATGAAGTAACAGCTGACTAGAAGTTTAAGATGTGTTCAACCTCCACCATCAATCTTGAGAGTAGGAGCCTCAAATTTCTCCTCTCGGTGTTAATGAGGGAAAAAGAGAGATTGACAGAAACAGAGAGAAGTAATATTCTAAAGATGAACCTACAAACTGGGGCAGTTGAGAAATTTTCATGTCAATAAATAATTATAATTTTATAATTATATTAATATAATATTAATTACATTATAATGTATAATTCTTCTACAGCAATGACTGATTAGTTTTTTTTGGCGGGGGGGAGCAGATATTCGCTGCTTGTGATATAACCTTTTAAAATGCTATGTCTTTTCCATTTTGTAAAGAACATATCTAAAGTGGAAGTTCAGGGGGAGTTGCTTCTATTGAACATAAACATCTCTTCATGATTATCATCAGTGATGGTTAAGGAGGAGACAAAATACAGCCTAGACAGATGTCTCACAAACTGACCTTCACATTCACTCTCCTCCTAGCCTTTCTCCAACTTGTTGCCCAGGTGCAAATGTGATCTGTTCTTATCTGCTTAAAATACTTCCTGATTTTCATTGCTCTAAGAGAAAGACCAGTTTTAACAACATGATCTGCAAGGCGCTGTATGATCTGGCCTCTGCATTCATTTCCAGGCTAGTCTTATGCTGTCTTTGCTTTCTGCGTTCCACTATACTGGCCTTCCTTCCTTTCTCATGATTAGTCATGCGCCTCCCCAATACACACCTCACATTTCTGCCTTAAATGTTTGTCCCTTCCACCACCCTATATCGCCTGTATTCTATTCTGTTGCCTTTTATTAATTATTCAAATTTACCTCAGCCATCACTTATTTCCTTAGTGGAAACCTTCCCTGTCCTCCTCAAATTGACATGTCCTATCAAAGCATCGTATACATCTCTTTCAGAGCAGTTTTTGTAGTTGTTAATTTATGCTTTTTAAAAAAGTGACTGATATAATAATATCTTTCTCTATAGACTCTATGGGAAGAATCATCTTTTTAATTGCACTCTTTTGTAATAGAGCTTTAAAATAATCACAGTATAGTAATAATAGTAATAATGAATTGAAAGCCATGAATGTTGTACAACCTATGTGATTGCCATTGATTTGCTGCATTCTGATCACTTTCACAATATTTTGTTTAATCAAGAAAGTCTTGTTTACATCTTTGGCTAATCTTTTTCCTTTCTGTCAAAAGTTCAGGGGGACAAAAGAAGTAAAACTGATGAATAACTAAAGCAGTAATTAATAAAAGTTAATTAATAAAGTAGTAATTAATAAAACGTTTATTGTATACACACCAAAAGACAGTTTGCAAACCAGGAGCAGTTGAACCAAAACATGGAGTAAGGCTTAGAAGTATATGGTTAAAAAGCAGCAATGACTATTTTTCAGTGACTGGTTACAATATTAGAATCTTCTTAAATGAAAAGGAAATGGTTAGTGAACGTCAAATATCAATTTAGGGAGACAGTTTAAGTTTCACTTACAATTTTCAGAGGCATAAACAAGAAGTGACCCAGGTCAAGTTAGCCTCGCTTGTCTTGCAAAATAAGCTAAATTAATCTTTGCTTGTATGACTAAACTGGTTTTGTCTGTTCAGGGGATTTTCAAGTCTTATCTCCATTTGTGTTTGATTTTAATGGTACTCTCTTCTGAGAATTAATTCCCTGTGAGCTTCTCTCACACATTCAAATCTGCACACAGATAAATGTTTCCCTTAACCTTTTTTCTCAGTTTTGTTCGGGGTCACATTTCAGGCAGCATCAACATTCCATTCAGCTCTGCATTTACTGCTGAAGGGGAGCTTACCCAGGGACCTTACACTGCCATGCTCCAGAGCTTCAAAGGGAAGGTCATTGTCATCGTGGGGAATGTGGCAAAGCACACAGCAGAGGTAAGTGTACTCAGAAATGTCATATGGACCTCATGATGAGTTGTTTACCGGCCTACTGCAACAGGTTGTCTAAATGTCATTTCTTCAGGAGCTGGTTGCAAATCAAATGAGCTTTGAATATCTGTCTGTATTCTTACATCAAAGAGATTGTCTACCTTTTCCTTATAAAAGAATTCAAGCTTTTTTTCCTCACTGTACAGCATCAGGATCAATACAAAGCTTGCTGCTGCTGCTGCTAAGTCGCTTCAGTCGTGTCTGACTCTGGGCGACTCCATAGACGGCAGCCCACCAGGCTCCCCCGTCCCTGGGATTCTCCAGGCAAGAACACTGGAGTGGGTTGCCATTTCCTTCTCCAATGCATGAAAGTGAAAAGTGAAAGTGAAGCTCAGTCGTGTCCAACTCTTAGCGACCCCATGGACTGCAGCCTACCAGGCTCCTCCGTCCATGGGATTTTCCAGGCAAGAGTACTAGAGTGGGGTGCCATTGCTTTCTCCAATACTAAGCTTAGGAAACTTCAAATGATAGCCTACTGTGTTTTGTTTTGGTTTTGATGTTTTGTTTTTTAACTGTTTTCTGAAATTACAAGAAGTAAATTCAGTTCCTTTCATTGGAGAAAAACAGTGGGACTTGATTGGTGGTTTTGAAAGTTGATCAGGATGGAATTTGCTGGATTTGTGGGTTTTCTTTCTTACAGGCTCAAAGCTTTATGGTAATAGAGAATTTGGGAAGGATATCAACTTTCAGGAACTGAGGAGTATATGAAACAGTAAAATGGCTTTTCTCTCTTCTGGCTATGTTCTTAAAATTTTTGAAACATGAAACAGAGTAGTTTCTGGAGGTCAAAAACTTCACCTTTTTTTTTTTAATTTATTTATTTTTAATTGAAGGATAATTGCTTCACAGTATTGTGTTGGTTTCTACCAAACATCAACCTTTACTTTTCATAAAAGACAAGTTAGAGGCTATATGGACTATGAGAGCCAAATGTACTTATTTACAGATCCCTCAGTCAAACATTAAAATGTACACTTTGAATATGTATAAGTTATTGTATGTCAATCAGAGCTCTATAAAACGGCTTTTAAAATGACATATCTAGATGTAGGCAACAGTGAACCAGGACAGGCCCTTTTTCTAAAAGGACAGAAGAATCTGCTCCTGAAAAAGTAGCAGAGATAGTTTGCTCTCTGAAGATAGCTTATGCAAATAAGCTGAATAATCCAGAAAGGATATCTATGGAAATGTAGTCAAGTGAGAACTTTAAGACTGTTGTCATAGGCTGTTTTAAGCATCTAATAATCTTGTTTCAGAAGTATTAGCTTTTGACACTAAATTAAAGTCATCCTTGGTTAAAAAAAAAGCTTAATTGACAAAACTAAAGAAATATCTGAGTGGATATTAGCTATGTAAGTCTTAAATTACTCATCTCTCTTTTATGTCACTGTATTTAGCACCTGATAGGGAATCTAAATTTACCTATTTCAGAGAAAGTCAGTATAGTAAATGACTAATGGGCAATTTTAATAAGTAACTGAGAACATTTTAGACCTAAAGCCTTGGTATCTCAATTATTTTTATGTAAATCAGCTTTTATTATTACTATTATTACCACAATACTGCTGCTGTTACATTAATCTGTATTGCAATATCACTCCAATGAAAAATATCCATTTTCCATTACAATGCATATCAATACATCAACTCACAGAAATAGTATTCAGAATCACTTATTTCTGGGTGGCTCATAATACACAGACTTAGGAAGAATTGTTTTTTATTACTCCAAATGAGCTGGACTTTAAAAATTTTTTTTTATATTTTGACTGCACCATGAGGCATGCAGAATCTTAATTCCCTGACCAGGGGTATAACTCACACACCCTACAATGAAAGCATAGAGTCTTAACCACTGGATTGCAAAGGAAACTGTCAGGAAGAAATGTTCACAGTGATAAATCATCCCAATTACTGACTGGTGATTGTGTGCTTGGCACTGTGACAAGTACTTCTATATGTTATCTCTTTTTATTCTTCATAACAATTCTATCAGTTCAGTTCAGTCGCTCAGTCGTGTCCGACTCTTTGCAACCCCATGAACCGCAGCACACCAGGCCTCCCTGTCCATCACCAACTCCTGAAGTCCACCCAAACCCATGACCACTGAGTTAGTGATGCCATCCAGCCATCTCATCCTCTGTTGTCCCCTTCTCCTCCTGCCCTCAATCTTTCCCAGCATCAGGGTCTTTTCAAATGAGTCAGCTCTTCACATCAGGTGGCCAAAATATTGGAGTTTCAGCTTCAACATCAGTCCTTCCAGTGAACACCCAGACTGATCTCCTTTAGAATGGACTGGTTGGATCTCCTTGCAGTCCGAGGGACTCTCAAGAGTCTTCTCCAACACCACAGTTTAAAAGCATCAATTCTTCGGTGCTCAGCTGTATAGTCCAACTCTCATATCTATACATGACCGCTGGAAAAACCATAGCCTTGACTAGACAGACCTTTCTTGGCAAAGTAATGTCTCTGCTTTTTAATATGCTGTCTAGGTTGGTCATAACTTTCCTTCCAAGGAGTAAGCATCTTTTGGTTTCATGGCTGCAATCACCATCTGCAGTGATTTTGGAGCCCAAAAAAATAAAGTCAGCTACTGTTTCCACTGTTTTGCCATCTATTTCCCATGAAGTGATGGGACCAGATGCCATGATCTTAGTTTTCTGAATGTTGAGCTTTAAGCCAACCTTTTCACTCTCCTCTTTCACTTTCATCAAGAGGCTTTTTACTTCTTCTTCACTTTCTGCCATAAGGTTGGTATCATCTGCATATCTGAAGTTATTGATATTTTTCCTGGCAGTCTTGATTCCAGCTTGTGCTTCCTCCAGCCCAGCACTTCTCATGATGTACTCTGCATATAAGTTAAATAAGCAGGGTGACAATATACAGCCTTGCTGCTGCTAAGTCGCTTCAGTCGTGTCCAACTCTGGGCGACCCCATAGACGGTGGCCCACCAGGCTCCCCCGTCCCTGGGATTCTCCAGGAAAGAAACTAGAGTGGGTTGCCATTTCCTTCTCCAGTGCATGAAAGTGAAAAGTGAAAGTGAAGTCGCTCAGTGGTGTCTGACTCCTAACGACCCCATGGACTGCAGCCTACCAGGCTCCTCCATCCATGGGATTTTCCAGGCAAGAGTCCTGGGGTGGGGTGCCATTGCCTTCTCCGATATACAGCCTTGACGTACTCCTTTTCCTATTTGGAACCAGTCTGTTGTTCCATGTCCAGTTTTAACTGTTGCTTGCTGACCTGTATACAGGTTTCTCAAGAGGCAGGTCAGGTGGTCTGATATTCCCATCTCTTTCAGAATTTTCCACAGTTTATTGTGATCCACACAGTCAAAGGCTTTAGCATAGTCAATAAAGCAGAAATAGATGTTTTTCTGGAACTCTCTTGCTTTTTCGATGATCCAGCAGATGTTGGGAATTTGATCTCTGGTTCCTCTGCCTTTTCTAAAACCAGCTTGAACATCGGGAAGTTCACGGTTCATGTATTGCTAAAGCCTGGCTTGGAGAATTTTAAGCATTACTTTACTAGTGTGTGAGATGAGTGCAATTGTGTGGTAGTTTGAGCATTCTTTGGCATTGCGTTTCTTTGGGATTGGAATGAAAACTGACCTTTTCCAATCCTGTGGCTACTGCTGAGTTTTCCAAATTTGCTGGCATATTGAGTGCAGCACTTTCACAGCGTCATATTTCAGGATTTGAAATAGCTCAACTGGAATTCCATCACCTCCATTAGCTTTGTTCGTAGTGATGCTTCCTAAGGCCCACTTGACTTCACAATCCAGGATGTCTGTCTCTAGGTGAGTGATCAACAATTCTATGAGGGAGGCATTATTTACACATTTTATGTACAAGGAAAACTTAGATTTGGAGTTTATCTAATTTGCTTGTGTCAGAGCCAGGACTGAGACATGGGTCTATATGACTCTAACCCCATACTCTTAACTTAGTGAGCAAGTAAGGCTTTTGAGTCTGAATGCAGCCATTTATCCTGTTTTTTCAAAATAGACTTGTTCTGATTTTTCATGGATCACAATAGTTCCTCCCAATTATGCGCTAAGTGCTAACAAGCTTAAGGCTCTACTTTCAGAAAGCATTAACCATTTGAAAGATGGTATCAAGTGGACCTGAATAACTGAATCTTCTTAAATATGTCAAATGCATCCAAACACGCCACTCATTGTATTAATCTCTAGATTTATGTTTATTCTAAGTTTACTTTATCATAAAGGGCAAAACATATATACAAATAAGTGGGTAACTCGTTTCTTTCATTAAATAATAAACTATAGATCACATGTCATGTTGTGAAATGCATGTGTCACAACGCGAATAAATTTAAAAGTTCGACAAATGAAGGAAATCTGGAAGCAAGACTATTTAGATGAAGTAATAAGAATATATGACAATAATGGTATATAAAGAGCCATCACATTCCTGACAAATCAGCCAGTGTCATCCTTATCAGAAACCAGATGCTATCATAGTAGTTCCTTCTTCCTCAGACTCTACATGATTATTCATACTTGCACGTAAGTGACTGAACAGATTGTATGCTTGGCTATTAATGCTTCAATCCAATGTCAGAAAGTAATTTTTGAGGAACAGTTTTAAATATTTGTATAGAGATGTGTCAACTAAAAAAATGCACAATCTAAAATTTGAGAATCATGTTTTATTCAGCAGACTTAGTGAGAACTTAAGCTGGAGATACAGCCTCTCAGCTCTTAGGGAATGTTCCAAAGAGGGAAGGGAGGATCCAGGATATAGCATTTTTGCTGAGGGGGGGAAAAATATAGTCAAACATCAAAAGATTACTGCTGATCACAAAAACAGGCATCTCAGTGGTACTAATGATTTTAGTACCTTTCTATGTGTGGCAAGATACAAGAGTCTGGGCTTATTGAAATTATTCCTTTGATATACATCTTAACTATCTAGGGCCAGTATCCTGTTTTTCTCCATCTGTAATTGCCTTCACCATACACTATCAGGGACTTCTACAGTGGCTGATGGTTTTATGGCTGCAACATCCTTTGTTTATTGAAATGGCTAATGACATTCTTTTGTCCACAGATATACTTTTAATAATTTTTCTCATCTTGGAGCTAAAGAGAACTTTTGATATTCTTTTGCTTGTGTTGTTCCATCATTTTTTTGTCTGCTGTACAGATCTGTATGACTTTACTAATGCTTCCTCTCCCCTCACCCTCCTCTAAGTTGGAGGCATCTCAACTTAAAGCACATTTGCTAGAATTCTACTATGTATCCATGGTACTAGATATCTTTTACTTACCCTACCTCCCATCATAGATCCATTCTCCACAGTTCTTCACGCTGCTCTCTGTGCAAGATGGCAGACTTCCATGTCTTCTGGCTTCCAGTTATTGAGCTAATGGGGACCTCTGACAAATTTTGGGAGGGAGCGAGGTCAGGATATTTATCCCCCTGGTTTCTCCTTTCAAAGTTGTCTCAGTTTTACAGTGTTCCTCTACTAAAGGTTAATGCTTCTTTACAATAAACCTTCTCTATACTCGCTTTCCAGCCCCTGGTCCCATTAGCTTTAGGGGCGGCAACAGCTCTGCTTTTTGGTAGTTGCAGGGTTACTACATCATCCTATATGGTTCTCTTACATTCCATAACGTTGTAATTAATCTCACTGTGAGTTAAAATCCCTCAATTTATCCTGAGGGTTTGTTGGAACCCTGACTGTTATAAGGATGCTATTTAAATGTATGATTTTTTAGTCAGACTATATTAGCTGCTCTGTTCTCTTTCTTACTAGCTGTTAAACTATGCAGATGGTTTAACCTCCCTAAGTCACCATTGATTCCTTTATAAGATGGGGAAAATAATACCTACCTCATGGCATTGTTGAAAAGATTGCAGATTAGGCAATAAGGGGTTCAGTACACAGCCTGATAATAGTAAGCACTCAATTAATTTCAGCTATTAATTTTATTTTCCAGTACTATATAATTTGCATATATGTGAATTTGGTAAGTACTATTTTATATATGATGATAGTATAAAAGTTCTAGAGTTTGCAAGTAACATCAGCAAAATGGCAGACTGAGCAGTGTTAATCTCCCATTCTTCCACAGAAACATTGAAAAAAAAAAAGTAGATTCTATACTTTTTTTAATAGAATGGCAAGAGCAGGCATCCGTGTCTTCTTCCTGATCTTAGGGAAACAGCTTTCGGTCTTTGACCATTGAATATGATGTTAGTTGGATTTTTTTCATACGTCGCTTTTGTCACATTAAGGAGATTCTCTTCTATTTAAGTTTGTTGAGTATTTTATCATTGAATGGTATTGAATTTTAGTAAATGCTTTTTCTGCATCAGTGGAGATAACTGTAATTATGATTTTTCCCTTTCTTCTATGAATGTGGTATTGTTATGTTGATTGATATCCATATATTTAACTATCCTTGCATTCCTAGTGTAAATTCCATTTGGTCATGGTACATAATCCTTTCAGGAGCCTCCTGAATTCAGTTTGCCAGTATTCTGTTGAAGTTTTTACATCAGTAGTCATCAAGGGTTTTTGTCTGTACTTTTCTTTTGTTGCAATGATTTTGTTTGACTTTGACAGGAGAATGATGCTGATTTGTAGCATGAGTTAAGAAGGGTCCTCTCCTGTTCAGTTTGTTGGAAGGGTTTGAGAAGGATTTGTGTTAATTCTCACCAGAGCAATTAGGCAAGAAAAAGAAATAAAAGGTATCAAAAATGAACATACATTAGTTTCCTAGGACATTAAAAATAATAGAAACTGGGTGGCTTAATACAGTTTGGTTCTAGATGCTCAGTTCAGTCGCTCAGTCGTGTCCAACTCTTTGCGACCCCATGAATCGCAGCACGCCAGGCATCCCTGTCCATCACCAACTGCCGGAGTTCACTGAGACTCATGTCCATCAAGTCAGTGATGCCATCCAGCCATCTCATCCTCTGTCGTCCCCTTCTCCTCCTGCCCCCAATTCCTCCCAGCATCAGAGTCTTTTCCAATGAGTTAACTCTTCACATGAGGTGGCCAAAGTACTGGAGTTTCAGCTTTAGCATCATTCCTTCCAAAGAAATCCCAGGGCTGATCTCCTTCAGAATGGACTGATTCGATCTCCTTGCAGTCCAAGGGACTCTCAAGAGTCTTCTCCAACACCACAGTTCAAAAGCATCAATTCTTCGGCGCTCAGCTTTCTTCACAGTCCAACTCTCACATCTGTACATGACCACTGGAAAAAACCATAGCCTTGACTAGACGGACGTTTGTTGGCAAAGTAATGTCTCTGCTTTTCAGTATGCTGCTGCTGCTGCTGCTGCTAGTCGCTTCAGTCATGTCCAACTCTGTGCGACCCCATAGACCGCAGCCCACCAGGCTCCCCCATCCCTGGGATTCTCCAGGCAAGAATACTGGAGTGGGTTGCCATTTCCTTCTCCAATGCATGAAAGTGAAAAGTCAAAGTGAAATCGCTCAGTCGTGTCTGACTCTTAGCGACCTCATGGACTGAAGACTACCAGGCTCCTCCGTCCATGGGATTTTCCAGGCAAGAGTACTGAAATCAAGCTGTCAGCCATGTTCCCTCTGAGGCTGTGGGTTGAATCTTTCTTCACCTTTTCCTGCTTCTGACGGTGGCAACAATCCTTGCCACCCACAAAATAGGAGAAAGTATTTGTAAATTATGTATCTATAAAGGATTATTACTGGAATACAAAGTCAACCCACAAACATTAGTTATATTTCTGTTCACTAACAATTCCTACAACTCAACAAAAGAAAGGCAATCAAATTTTTAAGTTTACAAATTTTGGGACATTTTAGACATTTCTCTGGAGAAGATATACAAATGGCCATAAGCACATGAAAAGATACCTGACACCATTTGTCATCCAGTTCAGTTCACTCACTCAGTCATGTCCGACTCTTTGTGACCCCATGAACCACAGCACACCAGGCCTCCCTGTCCATCACCAACTCCCGGAGTCTACCCAAACACATGTCCATTGATCAGTGATACCATCCAACCATCTCATCCTCTGTGTAGGGAAATGCAAATCAAAGACACAGTGAAATACCACTTTGTACCCAAATGTTGGCAAGAACTTGGAGAATTGGAACCCAGGTGCATGGCTTGGAGGGGCGGGGGGAATGTAGAGTAATGTAGCTTATGTAGAAAACAGTTTAATAGTTTGGCAGTTCCTTCAAAATGTAAACATAGAATGACCATATAATAAGCAATTCCACTCCTAGGTAAATACCCAAAAGAATGGAAAACATGGACTTAAACAGGATACTTGTATGCCAGTTTTCACAGCAGCATTATTTATGATGTCCAAAAGTAGAAACAACCCAAGTGTCCCTCAAGACATGAATGAATAAACAAAGTGTGGTATATACATATAATGTACTTTGGAATGAAGTTCTGATATACGTTACAACATGGATGAGCCTTCAGTTCAGTTCAGTCAGTCGTGTCCAACTCTTTGCAACCCCATGGGCTTCAGCACACCAGGCTTCCCTGTCCATCACCAACTCCCAGAGTTTACTCAAACTTATGTCCATCGCGTCAGTGATGCTATCCAACTATCTCATTCTCTGTCATCTTCTTCTCTTCCCACCTTCTATCTTTCCCAGCATCAGGGTCTTTTCCAGTGAGTCAGTTCTTCACATCAGATGCCCAAAGTATTGGGGTTTCAGCTTCAGCATCAGTCCTTCCAATGAATATTCAGGACTGATTTCCTTTAGGATTGACAGGTGGGATCTCCTTGCAATCCAAGGGACTCTCAAGGGTCTTCTCCAACACCACAATTCAAAAACATCAATTCTTTGGCACTCAGCTTTCTTTACAGTCCAACTCTCACATCCATACATGACTACTAGAAAAACCATAGCTTTGACTAGATGGACTTTTGGTGGCAAAGTAATGTCTCTGCTTTTTAATATGCTGTCTAGATTGGTCATAGCTTTTCTTCCAAGGAGCAAGCATCTTTTAATTTCATGGCTACAGTCACCATCTGCAGTGATTTTGGAGCCCTAAAAAATAAAGTCTCTCACTGTTTCCATTGTTTCCCCATCTATTTGCCATGAGCCTTCAAAACAGTGTAAAGAAGACAAACACATAAAAGATAATTTTATGTGTTTTATGGAATTTTATGATTCCAAAAAAAATAAAGTCTAACACTGTTTCCACTGTTTCCCCATCTATTTCCCATGAAGTGATGAGACCAGATGCAATGATCTTAGTTTTCTGAATGTTGAGCTTTGAGCCAACTTTTTCCCTCTCCTCTTTCACTTTCATCAAGAGGCTTTTTAGTTCCTCTTCACTTTCTGCCATAAGGATCATGTCATCTACATATCTGAGGTTATTGATATTTTTCCTGGCAATCTTGATTTCAGCTTGTGCTTCTTCCAGCCCAGCGTTTCTCATGATGTACTCTGCACAGAAGTTAAAGAAGCATGGTGACAATATACAGCCTTGACGTACTCCTTTTCCTATTTGGAACCAGTCTGTTGTTCCATGTCCAGTTCTAACTGTTGCTTCCTGACCTGCATATAGGTTTCTCAATGGGTACAGGGTTTCCCATTAATGATTTAAAAAAAAAAAATGGAAATGACCAGTGGTCATGTTACTCAGTCCAAGCTTGCTCTGTTCACTGCACGAGAGGTCAGTGAATCCAAGAGATGAAGTGTTAAGGCAAGGAATACTACTTTATTCAGAAAGCCAGCTGACCAAGTAGATGGCAGACTAATGTGTCAAAATAACTATCTTGTTGGGGTCTGGATGCCAGGTTCTTTTATGGATAAGAAATAGGAGGAGGTGAGAAAGCAAAGTAAAAAGGCCATTTAATCTTCTAAGTATCTCCTAATATGGCAAGCCTCAGGCTGGGAGACGTGTTAATTTCTTCCTTCCTGCCATCTGCAGGTGGACAAGGTTCTGAACAAAGGCACTTCAGCTTAACAGTCAGGCAGAGGGGCAGGATTCTCTGAGGCAGGCCATTATGTGTGATTGTAATAACAAAAGCAGCCAAAGAAACAGATCTAGTGTGGAATAGTCAAAATAGACTCTTCCCTATTACAGTTATAGTTATACAACATTGTGAATATACTTAATACCACTGAATTGTACACCTAAAATGGTTAAGATGGAAAATTTTATGTTATAAATTTTTTATATTGATTTTAAGTTCTAGAGTTTGGTATCTTCAGGATACCCCCCTGTGCCCTTTCGTATGAGCCCTACAATTTTTGGTCAAACAATAGTGAGGATCTTTCATAAAAGCTGTTCTGATCAGGTCTAATATTTTTCCTCCGTGTGTATCAAAACCAAAACAGTGATTTCTAAACAAGTAGCAGCTTTTCTTCTAAGCTGAAATCAATGCACTGCAACTGGCACAGTCCTGTTTTGAAAAGATTAAGAAAGCCATAGTTGAATGCTGTGAAAAGAAAGCAGAGGTACCAATTCTAGTTAGTATGGTTACAAATTATCTTTGCAGATGTTTATGATTTTATGTCAAACACAAAATGTTTATGATTTGGACTTGGGAACTTTCTGTTTGCAAAACAGTAGGCACTGATATAATTTTTCTAGTTTTACATCTGCCGTTAAAACCTAGTAATAAAGTTAGACTGAAAATTCATCAAATGAAATCAAGTACAGTTCAGTAAAAGAAAAATCTCTCAATAGTGGATTTACAACTAGCAAAATATCATTGAACAACTGCAAGAGAAAATAAGTGAACCACTTATCTAGAATATGATAGTATTAAATCACTCATTTGACATAGCAATTAGGACTAGGGTATTTTTTGTAATACAGGTATGAAGGAAGTACTCTACAGTGACCAGATGTATTGAATGTATTGTCTAAAATCACATAGAAGACAGAAGAGATCTGAGAAATATCACTTATTCATGTACCTGGGAAACTATAATCAGAGATATATGATTCCATTTTAATTATGTATTCATGAACTGTTTCCTGTAATTACAACTGATTAGCAACTTTTTCTATGAGATAGCTTCTTTACAATTACCACTTCATAAGGCTTTTGTTTTTGACCTTGCTCCCACATTAAATACATCAAAAAACTTTTAGAATCTGACATTTCTACTCTAGATAAAACATTACTCTTCACCCCCACCCCCCTCAGAATAGGACAAAAAAGGAGGACTACAAAGAGCTTAGCTTAATTAGTATTCTATGTAGAGGTTTCTTCATACCAGAATTAAGTCCTATTAAATCTCACTTGTCAGTAATCTTTAATTCACCTTAACCTTCAGGTTCAATAAAGCAGTGAACCATGATAGAATCAAGCATTTCCAGCTATTTTGTGAACAAAGTTATGTCAGCATCAAGGAAATTCAGATAGTCTCCAGTGAGTGGAATCCCTCGTCTCCAAAATGTATAGTACTGTTCAAGGGTGGGATCAGATTTTGTGCTGATCCTTGCTGCTGTATAGTCAGCAAGCACTTGACAAGCCAAGCGTTAACAGGCTGCATCTGTCGCTATGGGAGTAGGAAGACCCCTGTATGAAAAGAAGGGTAAAGTCAATTCAAGCTTTGTGTCACATTTAAATGAAAAACGTGGCAAGGTCTCACTCTTGTCTTCTTGCAGAAATAATCACGTCTTTGAAACTCACATGAGAAACTGCATCTTCGATTGTTAAACTAGAATTAGATTCCCTGGGCATACAAGGAAACATGCTGAATTAATCTCAGAGAGCAAGTATATAAATCTGAGAATTAAGGCAATAGCTTTTCAAATCAATAGGGAGAGGCAGAGATAGTCTACCATCCATATCCTGGATTAAATGAACTCAGGAAAGTTCATTGTTATATCCTAGAGCGGATTACTCAATTTTAACAGAAATTTTTATTTTAAGCACTAATCAAATATTCAGTTCAGTTCAGTTCAGTCTCTCAAAGAATCGTGTCTGACTCTTTGTGACCCCATGAATCGCAGCATTCCAGGCCTCCCTGTCCATCACCATCTCCTGGAGTTCACTCAAACTCACGTCCATCAAGTCGGTGATGCCATCCAGCCATCTCATCCTCTGTCATCCCCTGCTCCTCCTGCCCCCAATCCCTCCCAGCATCAGAGTCTTTTCCAATGAGTCAACTCTTCGCATGAGGTGGCCAAAGTACTAGAGTTTCAGCTTTAACATCATTCCTTCATGGACAAATGTATGATTTGTTTTGATTCTCTTAGCAGTCATTACTCACACTGTCCTACCCCCAGCCTAAGGTCAAAGTCGTATACATCTTAGCTTGACAAAACATGGTGAATCCACTTCTTTCCTAGAAGTACATGATAATGTTTAGCAACAATGATGACTTAGCACAACAACATGCTTTAAAATGTTACTGGGTTTCCTTTTTTCCCTTGTGGGAAAATAATATAGTGGGATCCAACTCAAGGTAGTGATAGGTCTCAGACAGGAAAATGGCCAACAATACTGACCAGAGCAAAATGAAACTCCAGTCAGTGTTTACTTTCAGTGAGTCCTTTCAACAGTACATCATATTACTATGTTAGTCACTGAAACACATGAAACTCTAAAAATAATTACTCTTTGTCTAGGTTATATTTAGTGGTTATAAGACCACAAAGATTTCATCACTGCTAGTGTATCACATCAAAAAGTAATCTAAGAAAGAAATTGAAGGAATCTTTGTGTTTCACTTTGACTTGTCAACAACCCTTTGGATATCCTCTTGGCATGAAATCAGTGCTTTTCTTTTGTCATCAGAAGAAATATTCATCTGAGAACATAAGAGCCATCTTCAGTAATAAGCCATATGTGTTATTATTCTTTTCTTTAAAACCAAAACAAACACTTCTGAATAGCATTTGATTCAGAAGCCTAGACAAGAGATGATTTTTATGGCAATTCTATGACTAAACATTGTGTGTAGCTGATGTTTTCTATCCTTGGCATGTAAGGATTAAATTTAAAATATGGCATTTGTTTTCAAGTGAAAATAAGATTTATAATAAGCAAGGCATACTGTTGCAACTATTTTTAAAAATAAGATGATTCTCCAGTTGTGTTCATTTACAGTCCCCTGGAGGCCAAGGTTATTTGACCTTTCCATGTCGGATTGAAAGTTAATTTGTATTGCAGTAATAGGAGGCTCCTGCCCTCCAGTCCCACCCCATTACTTCCTGGATCCCTTAACCAAGCTAAACCAAGATTTGTGATACTTAGATAATCACTAGTAGCCCTTGCCTTTTCCATTTTTCTCTAGCTCCGTTTCCTTTCTTCCCTCCCTGCTCAAGCTCTTCCCTTAGCTTTTGGCCTCAGGCATTTGAGATTGTCCTCCTCCAAGTGTGTGTTCAAAGGGGACCAAACGATTCTGAAAACTCCTTAAACCAATTCAGCGTATGTGTTATCCATATAGTAAATTTCTCTAGCTCCTGATAGTATCTGTCTAGTTTGTCCAATTAATATAATACCTTTACTTTGTATGAAACCTTCTGTCAAAAAAAATATTAGGTCTCTTTATAATTGTACCTTAGGCATTTTGATAATAGGAAGTGAATCTCCTTTATAAGTTCCAAATATTGAAGGAATTCTTTCTTGGTCTTGTTAGAACTGTAAGCACTGGTTATGGTTGAACTTGGCTTTTCTCCTGACCTTTTCCTTGCCTTTTTGTCAGCAAATTTTTTGGTCTGTGGGTTTATATCAGATTATAAGGAAACAGTTTAGATATTAATGCAACTTGAAGACACTAGACATCATATGAGGCTTAAGAGTAACAATGAAAACTCTTCTATATAACTTTACATTTGTTAAGCAATGGAGGATAATTTACTTTTAAAAGCCCATAAACTAAAATAAAACCTGTCCTGAGAATCCCTGTTCTTATAACCTTTCAAAAATTGTGTGAATTGAAAAGCAATGTAGGAGTTGCAGTAACAGGAACCCTAAAACACCTAACCCAGACTTTGGTTTTGTAACATGTTTATTGGATGTATTATGTGTATAAGCAATTTTTTAAAAAACAGAGGGAGCTCGTTTACAGTTTCCAGAAAAAAACCTTCCAAGTCATTATCTGAATCTTGTGATCTCTGGCACTATATTCATGACCTGTCACTGAACAAAAGTTATTTTGTCTTAATATGTGTTATTGTGTATACCTAAACCTGCTCTCCATAGCCTGCCATTTAATTAATTATTCCTTACCACAGGAATGTTTGTGGCTGAATGAGAAAATAACCATACTCACCCTCCCTCTTGACCTACAAAGTTTGGGGTTTGGCCATGGTCCATCCATCACAGCCCTCGCTTTTGACTCTGAGTTTTTATTGTGTACATCCTTTTCAGAGCATGGTATACTGTGTGTAATATGACTGGTGCCTTGGACACAGTATGGGTTTACCTTTCTCCGTTGTCTAGTATAAACAGAAGTGGATAAATGATTGTTGCTGAAATTCTCGTCCTCAGTATTGCAGATCATAGGAAAATGTGCCACAGAACCCATTAGCACTGCTGATACATTAATGGTATTAGATGATGGAATTTTATCAAAAGAGGCTTATCCTCTAATATGAGCCAGTATGCTTTTATGTCATAAAAACAAACTTTTATGTCATATCCAAAATGTTTTCTCCTATTTCTTTAATGTCAGCTTTTCAGAAAATTTCCACATAGCCATTCTTAAGAGAACTTATTTGAAAGTATAAGCTGTTTTTAAACACTAATCTGTAAATCTGTAGAAAGATCCCAGTTTGCCTTATGCATAAATACTAGGTCACTATTAACTATCATAATTTTTTTAATTAAATGAATTAATGTAAAGGAAAAATTTTAACCTAGAATTCAAACGAGTTTTAGAAATTCTTTGAATTAATTAAAATTTTGTTCAAAGTATTATATACGTATGTGCTGTATGATATATTTTTTCAGAGAATAGGTTCATAAGCTTTCTTCTGACCCAGTAAACTATAAGAGTCACTAGTATAAATTACTGCTCCAACATAAACAGTTCACCATTTACACTGGAAGCCCTATATTACGTTCCATATGGGAAGAACTCTGGTCTTTTAAGTTTGAATCTGTTCAATTGCAGAATGTTGTAAATGGCTTTCCTATTAAAGGATCACTTGGGGAAAGGAAAGAGGAGAAAAGGAGGAAACTAGCTTTATACAAGCTATTTAGTATGAATCAAACACTTATATATATAATATCGAATTTAAACCTCTCAACACTTTAAATACACTAGTAAAGTGTATTATTATTACAGATTTAACAGGTGAAGAAACTAAGGCCAAAAAGGCTAAGTGACTCACCTAAGATCCCACAGCTAACCAGTGGTATTAACAGAACCCTGATTCAAACTCTGTGCTGTCCAGCTACAAAGTTCCTACACCTTCCTCCATACGACCCAGCCTATTTGATTGAAATAGTGAATTTTCCCTCCTTCTTTGCTGGTGGAATAAACTTTATGGAAACTTACTATTTGTCTTATCATCCTGTTAAGTAGGTCTGAAATTCTCTCATATTCATTTCCAAACTGTCTTCACTGAGATCAATATCTCATGCCTAACCTACCACAGGTTCCCACTGTCCTTACCTGCAAGCAACCTTCTTCCCCCAGCTCCACCCTGCAACCAATGAAATTTGTGAATGATACCTGATCATTGTCAGAATGCCTGTATGACTTCCCATTGCCATCAAAATTCAAACTCTAATCAGAGTTTATAAGGCCTTTCTTGAACTGGACTCTGTTTTCCAAGCTCACTCTCATTGCTCTTAGAGTCCAGACATAATTAAACTACTCATTGTTCCTTATATACTAACTGTCTCTTTGTACTTCTCTCTATTTGAAGCATTCTTATTTCTGTTCATCCTTTTGTCTTGAAAAGCTATTCATATAGCATTTCTTTATGGAATTCATTCTTAATTCCTCAAGTGTGGAACTAAGTAGCTTTTTCAAGTGCTCATAGAAAATATTTTACTTACTCTTACAGTGGCATTGAGACCACATACAGAATTCCTGTGTGCATTAGATAAATGTGTTCATTTAGGAACACAGCACCATGTAAGGCCACAAAACTTGGATTGGAGAGGATGGGGCTACATTTCATGCTTCACTTACCTCTTTTCCATGTTCACTCATGTCAGGCACAATTTGTACAACCTTAAATAATGGTTCTGTATAGCATTTATCAAAGGGCATCGTAGCCACCTGTCCACTTACCTGCATCTCCTCCTGAACTCCAGGCTCACTGAGGACAGGGATTACATTGTATTCATGGTCACACCCGCAGCCCCTAGCCTAGTGCCCTTCGGGTAGCGAGCACTCAATTCATATTTGATGGTTAAATTAGTGACTAAGTTAAGAATGAACATCTTAAAAATAATAGTTTGCAATAGACCGTGCACTTATAGAAATTGGTAAAAAGACGATAGAAAAAATGCTAATATCAACTACAAGTTTAGTTTAAGACAACAAACATTGAGTATCTACAGGATGGAAACTATTATGAGGAAGCAGAAATGAGAAAGGCAGGCTTTGGCCTTATAAAACTTGCAATCTAATTAAGATAAGACATGTATGAAGTGAAAAAATCTAATTAAAAAGATAAAACACATGTACAACTGATTAAAACTCAAAAGTGGAATATGCAATGTGCTATGAGATTTATAGTTAAAGTTGTAGAAAATCAGTGAGAAGGAAGGAATTTCTTCAAGTTAAGTGAAGGATTCCTCAAGTTTCATGGGGAAGGTGATAATAGACCTAGATCTTGAATTATCAGTAGGATTTCAGTAAGGTAAAGTGTTGAAAGGAGGGCGTAGTCAGGCAGGAACATTCCAGGCAAAGGAAATAACACAGGCTGATTAGAAAGCACAGGGCTTCTCTGAAAGAGCATTTTAACTACAGATAAGGCTGGAAAGATAGGTGGGGTATTTGGTTATAGAAGGCCTTCAATGCTATGCTAGGGAGTTTACATTTTAGCAGTGGGAAGCTATTAAAGATTTTAAAGAAGGAAAGTAACATTCTCAGCTGTAGTTTAGAAAATCATTTGGAAAGTTATTTTTAAGTGTCTCCCCTCTCTTTTGCCCATGCTCCCAAAGAAATTGAAATTTTAAAACACCAAGAACTAGAGACCAGTTAAAGAATTTCACTCTTCCTATATTCCCAGTCTATTTCAGTGCCAGATTCTATCCAGATTCTACCTTTAGTTGACCTTCTGCCTTAAGCTTGCAGTCTCCCACTGTCTAAATAGTTTCTAAGCCCCCGGTGTCAGCAAAGCTCAAATAGCTGTTCAGAAAAGACAACAGAGGCGTTTCTCTGAGACTGACAGCCAAAGCTCTGTAACTTTCAAGAGATTTCAGGAAATGGCCCCCCTGCTATTACTATGTGACTCAAGGCATCTGGTAACATCCTGTCACTATCTTCTTTTACCTTATTTAAGATACTAAAGGACAACCTTCTCATTAACCTTTAACCTAAAGAATAAGCAAGTATAAGTCTAAAATGAATTTCTTTTGTCATTCTCAAAATTCAAAGAAACTTTAGACTTAATATTACCAAAATGAAACTTTGAATAAGAACTTTTAGGTACTACAGATTGCCCTTACTGACTATAAATAAGCAAGCTATTCCTTATAAGAAATCCACCAATCTTGCTGAAGGGCACTAGCCCTACGAAGGAACATATCTCTATACAACAGTTACTGGGGATTTCCTAAAGGTCCTCCATAATGTTACCATGTAGGTAGCAGGGTACTGCAGGGAAGGCAATGGCACCCCACTCCAGTACTCTTGCCTGGAGAATCCCATGGACAGAGGAGCCTGGTGGGCTGCAGTCCATGGGGTCGCGAAGAGTCGGACACGACTGAGTGACTTCACTTTCACTTTTCACTTTCATGCATTGGAGAAGGAAATGGCAACCCACTCCAGTGTTCTTGCCTGGAGAATCCCAGGGCTGGGGGAGCCTGGTGGGCTGCCATCTATGGGGTTGCACAGAGTTGGACACGACTGAAGTGACTTAGTAGCAGTAGCAGCAGCAGCAGCAGGGTACTGGGTAAAATGGAACAAGAAGAACTAAAAATGCAAGAACCACTGAGGGACTAATTCAAGAGTAATTGGGGTCTAAAATGAAGTATGAGCTGTGGAATGGAAAAGAGGGAATGGATCAAAGATAAATCACAGAACTAGCACAGTTTTGTGCCTAATCGAATATGGAGCCAAAGGAAGTTTTGATTTTTTTAAGTAAAATATCACCTTAAAGTTTTCAGGTTTGATTTTGGGGAGATTGCTGATACCTTTAACAGATAAGCAAGAGACAATAAAGTAGGTTTGGAAGGAATATAATGATGTTGGGATATCCTGAGTTTGAAGTGCTCATGGGATACCAGTTTAAAAAAATGTCAGTCAAGTATTTAGAGGTTCAGACTGGAATTCAAAGGAGAGTGAAAACTACATGGGTATGTATAGAATCCTTCCAGTTATAAACACTTAATATTCTATAATACAAAACAAAAAGATGTAGGACTTTTCTTTGTGTGTGCTCACTCACTCAGTCGTGCCCAACTGTTTGCAACTCTGTGGACTGTAGCCTGCCAGGCTCCTCTATCCATGGAATTTCCCAGGCAAAAGTTGCCATTTCCTTCTCCAGGGGATCTTCCTAACCCTAGGATCAAACCCACATTCCCCTGCATTGCAGGCAGATTCATTACCACTGTGCCACTATAAATGTATTATTTTAGGAAAGGAGACAAAGTCCAGCTGATAGCCTGAAAGGAGATTGTCAAAAACCATTAAAAGATACAACTTGTATTTGTGTCAAGAAATTGTAAAAATCATTGTCTCTATTACAAAATATTAATATCTTATATATAAGAAAAATTTGCTTTAGTGCAAGTGATTGGATTTATTGTTTTTCAGTCGATCAGTCAAGTCCGACTCTTTGAGACTCCATGAACTACAGCACACCAGGCTTCCCTGTCCTTCACCAACTCCCGGAGCTTACTCACACTTATATCCATTGAGTCAGTGATGCCATCCAACCATCTCATCCTCTGTCATCCCCTTCTCCTCCTGCCTTCAATCTCTCCCAGCATCAGGGTCTTTTCAAATGAGTCACATCTTCACATCAGATAGCCAAAGTATTGGAGCTTCAGTTTCAGCACCAGTCCTTCCAATGTATATATTCAGGATTAGTTTCTTTTAGGATTGACTGTTTTGCTTTCCTTGCAGTCCAAGGGATACTCAAGAGTCTTCTCCAACACGACAGTTCAAAAGCATCAGTCCTTCAGCACTCAGCTTTCTTTATGGTCCAACTCTCACATCCATACATGACTACTGGAAAAAACATTGCTTTAACTAGAGACCTTTGTCAGCAGAGTAATGTCTCTCCTTTTAAATATGCTGTCTAGGTTAGCCATAGCTTTTCTTCCAAGGAGCAAATGTCCTTTAATTTCATGACTGCAGTCACCATCTGCAGTGATTTTGGAGCCCCCCAAAATAAAGTCTCTCACTGTTTCATTGTTTCCCCATCTATTTGCCATGAAGTCATGGGACTGGTTGTCATGATCTTCGTTTTTTGAATGTTGACTTTTAAGCCAGCTTTTTCACTCACCTCTTTCACTTTCATCGAGAGGCTCTTTAGTTCTTCTTTGCTTTATGCCATAAGGGTGGTGTCATCTGCATATCTGAGGTTATTGATGCTTCTCCTGGCAATCTGGATTCCAGCTTATGCTTCATCCATCCTGGCATTTCGCATGATATACTCTGCATATAAGTTAAATAAGCAGGGTGACAATATACAGCCTTGACATACTCCTTTTCCTATTTGGAACCAGTCTGTTGTTCCATGCCCAGTTCTAACTGTTGCTTCTTGACCTCCATACACATTTCTCAGGAGGCAGGTAAGCTGGTCTGGTATTCCTTCCCATCTCTTTAAGAATTATCCAGTTTTTGTGATCCACACAAAGGCTTTGGCATAGTCAATAAAGCAGAAGCAGATATTTTCTGGAACTCTCTTGCTTTTTCTATTATACAATGGATATTGGCAATTTAATCTCTGGTTCCTCTGCCTTTTCTAAATCCAGCTTGAACATCTGGAAGTTCAAAGTTCATGTACTGTTGAAGCCTGGCTTGGAGAATTTTGAGCGTTACTTTCCTAGCATGGGAGATGAGTGCACTTGTGTGGTAGTATGAACATTCTTTGGCATTGCCTTTCTTTGGGATTGGAATGAAAGTTGACCTTTTCCAGTCCTGTGGCCACTGCTGCATTTTCCAAATTTGCTGGCATATTGAATGCAGCACTTTCATAACATCATCTTTTAGGATTTGAAATAGCTCAACTGGAATTCCATCACTTCCACTAGCTTTGTTCACAGAGGTGCTTCCTAAGGCCCACTTGACTTCACATTCCAGGATGTCTGGCTCTAGATGAGTGATCATACCATCATGGTTATCTGGGTCATTAAAATCTTTTTTGTATAGATATTTTGTGTATTCTTGCCACATCTTCTTAACCTCTTCTGCTTCTGTTACGTCCATATCATTTCTGTCCTTTATTGTGCCATCTTTGCATGAAGTGTTCCCTTGGTATCTCTAATTTTCTTGAAGAGATATCTAGTCTTTCCCATTCTATTGTTTTCCTCTATTTTTTTGTGTTGATCACTGAGGAAGGCATTCTTATCTCTCCTTGCTATTCTTTGGAACGCTTCATTCAGATGGTTAAATTTTTCCTGTTCCCTTGCCTTTTGTTTCTCTTCTTTTCTCAGCTATTTATAAGGCCTCCCCAGACAACCATTTTGGCTTTTTGCATTTCTTTGTCTTGGGGATGGTTTTGATTACCACCTCCTATACAATGTTACAAACTTCTGTCCATAGTTCTTCAGGCACTCTATCAGATCTAATCCCTTGAATCTATTTCTCACTTCCACTGTAAATTGTAAGGGATTTGATTTAGGTCATACCTGAATAGTCTAGTGGTTTTCCCTACTTTCTTCAATTTAAGTCTGAATTTGGCAGTAAGGAGTTCATGATCTGAGCCACAGTCAGCTCCTGGTCTTGTTTTTGCTGACTGTTTAGAGCTTCTCCATCTTCGGCTGCAAAGAATATAATCATTCTGATCTCAGTATCGACCATCTGGTGATGTCCTGGTGTAGAGTCATCTCTTGTGTTGTTGGAAGAGGGTGTTTGCTATGACCAGTGCATTCTCTTGGCAAAACTGTTAACCTTTGCCCTGCTTCATTTTGTACTCCAAGACCAAACTTGCCTGTTACTCCATGTATCTCTTGACTTCATACTTTTATATTTCAGTCCCCTATGATGAAAAGGACATCTTTTTTTCATATTAGTTCTAGAAGGTCTTTTATTTCTTCATAGAGCTCTTTGACTTCAGCTTCTTCAGCATTAGTGGTTGGGGCATAGACTTGGAATACTGTGATATTGAATGGTTTGCCTTTGAAATGAACAGAGATCATTCTGTCATTTTTAGATTGTACCCAAGTACTGCATTTCTGACTCTTCTGTTGACTATGAGGACTATTCCATTTCTTCTAAGGGATTCTTGCCTACAGTAGTAGATATAATAATGGTTATCTGAATTAAATTTACTGATTATAGTCCACTTGAGTTCATTGATTCCTAAAATGTCAATGTTCACTCTTGCTATCTCCTGTTTGACCACTTCTAATTTACCTCGATTCGTGGACCTAACATTGCAGGTTCCTATGCAGTATTGTTCTTTACAAACATTGGACTTAACTTTCATCAGAAGACACATCCACAACTGGGTGTTGTTTCTGCTTTGGCTCAGCCTCTTCAGTCTTTCTGGAGCTGTTTCTCCACTCTTGTCCAGTAGCATATTGGGCACCTACCTACCTGGGGAGTTCATCTTTAAATGTCATATCTTTTTGCCTTTTCATACCATTCATGGTGTTCTCATGGTAAGAATGCTGAAGTGGTTTGCCATTCTTTTCTCCAATGGACCACATTTTGTCAGAACTCTCCACCATGACTCGTCCATCTTGGGTGTCCCTACACAGCATGGCTCATAGTTTCATTGAGTTAGACAAGGCTGTGATCCATATGATCAACAAGGGAAACAAAAATCAAAGGAAAATGGAAAAGGAAGAGAGGGAAAATATCATTTGGACATGTGAGAGAAAAAAAAAATCTGATATTGAGCTGTAAACAAAGCCAACAATGGAGCAGAAGTTGCCTTGACTTCTGTTGTGCTGACGTATATTGTGACTTTGGGAAATAATGTATTTTTCTTGTCATTTCTATTCAAAGTGTATACTTTAAAACATTAAAATTATTTTCCTTTCCTTTATTCCTCTGGGATTTTGTTAGAATCACATATGACAGTAAAACAGAAGAGACAAAGAAGAGAAATTTATCATTGTACATGAAAATATTAACATATCTTTCTTTTCATATACCCCTTGAGTGGCCCACATACCATTAAAAATGACCAAACCCATTGAGAGAAAAAGGACTAAGAATGGAGGCCAAGGGTAGAAATGAAACTTTCGCTGTATCGTCTTCGTATTCATGCATCTGCTTTGGTTCCTTAACAGTGGAAATGACAGAGGATGTTGTCTCTCATCTGACTACTCTTTGGATTCTACATAAAAATTATAGCAAAAGTTTATTATTTCTATATAAACTTCATCATAATTACTGTTTTGTATAAATGTTTTTTATATTAATAACTTTTAAAGACATTTTAAAAAATCACCTTACCTCTCTCAACTTATGCAAAATTTGAAAGAATACCCTATCAGTAAAGGATAAAAGAAAATAATGTTTAACTCTTACCAGAACCAATTTCCTTGCTGCTTGCCCAAAAGTCCTTTCTACTTCCTTCATTGGCAGTCAGGCAGCTTAACCAGTGCTTAGCATAATACCTGACACATAGTAGGTATTCAGAAAATAATTGTTGAATAAATGGATCTGTTATTCAGCAGATATTAGAGAAAATGCTATGGACTAGACACTGTTCTGGGACAAAGTCCTTACTTTTATGGAGCATACAGTATGTTGGGAGAGATGGATGAGTAGATAACATATATGAAGTAATTAGAAATTTGAACACTTACTGAATATTTAATTATATTAGGGATTATTGTTAATATATTATATGTGATAGTCATCCTATGGTTATATTTTTTAAGTCATTTTATTTCAGAGATACATATTTATGTGCTAAATGATATATGGAATTTATATCAAGATGATAATTGTGGTTGAGAGGCTTGAGTAGGAGGAATAAATGAAATAAATTGTCTATGAGTTATAATTGTTCAAGCTGGGTGTTGGATACCTACAGGCTGATTATACTCATGTATGTCTATTTTCATATTTTTAGATATTTTTCTTAATGAAAAGGTAAAGAGAAAGAGAATGGGAAGAGATGAAATGGAGATAGAAAACACTGGCAACAGAAAAGTAAAATGAGAAAACACGTTGAGTTAGTGCACTACGATTATTTATATGTCTTCTTACATAAAACAAAGCAATTTAAAATGGTTTTTAATATGAAATGTTTATACTATCACATTTCTTAATCCCCAAGGATTAATTCCAAGAATAGAAGACTAATATATACCATAGCATGGATTCTGAATATCCCAAACACCATTAGGATAGTTATCTCTAAAAAAAACATGGACCAGAAATCTTAGACCATATAATATCTGTTTTTGTAAATTCTCATTTTTTTCCTTAAAGCATAATTAACCATATTTCAGTATATAACATGCTAGACTAATACCCTGGAAGTACCTGTCCTGCTCCTTATTTGTCACAGGTACCTTTGATAAGGGTGTAAGATGATTACTGACCTTGTGTTCACCTTCTTGGTTTTGCCCTCCTGCTGATTTTGTTTCTGTGAGTGAAATAAGAAAGTAAAGTAGCCACTGCCTAATTGTTATTAGATGTTAATACTGTGAAAACTGGTTTCACACCTTATATAGCCCTCTTTTTTGTTTCAGTGTTAATAAGGTATAATTGACACAGAAGAATTGTATATATTAAACATGTACAACTTGATGTTTTGATATATATACATTATTAAGTGATCACCAAAATCAAGCTAATTAACATATCTATCACTTCACATAGTTACCATTTTCTTTCGTAGCAAATTTCAAGTATACCATGCAGTACTGTTATACTTGCTGTATATAGTAACTGTAGTCACTATGATGTACATTAGATCTCCAGAATTTATTCATCTTGCACAGCTGAAACTTTGTACCCTTTGACCAACATCTGCCCATCTCCTCCCGCTGATCACCTCACTCCTGGCAACCACCGTTCTACCTCTGCTTCTGTGAGCTTGCCTGTTTTTAATTCCACATGTAAGTGAAATCATACAGTATTTCTACCTCTTTCCTACTAACACTTGTCACAACTCTTATGTTTCTAATTGGGATCACTGAGTTATACAATTAAAATGATCAGGACATTTATTAGTGACCAGAAATCTCAAGGGTCAGGAAAAGACCTTGAGTTATATTTGACCCAAGGCAACCCTAGTCTCTAGATGGAGAAATCACCTATATTTTGTTCATATTAGATTTCTCAGTTTGATTTTCACCAGAAAGTTGGTCAATTGATGACCATTATCAAGTCCCCGCTATGAACTTAAAGCTCACAAGGCCAGACTTTCACATCAAGGAACTTAATTATCTGCAATGCGCTCCTTGCAGAATCTCGTAGAAGCCCAGTTTTCTTAAATTCCTGCTGCTATTATACGTTCTACTACAGAGTTTCCTGGGATACTCAGTGAGAAACAACATGATCCTGCTCTAGTCCCCTCACACCTTTTACCTGTTCTCAGCTGTGATTTCTTGGCCTTGGTTAACCTGCACTACTCTGTGGCAGATCAAAAATCCCTCTTCTCCACTCACTCTCCTCCTACAGTAGAACTTTATTTCCTTGGACAAACACGCCAGCCTCTTATTGCAAGCTAAGATGCAAGATAAAGAGAGAAAACAAGATGAGTGGCATGCACAAGAGCCTGCCATTTTCAGACTGGGCTGATTTGAAGTGTGCCTACCCTAGAAACGAATACCGCTGCCAGATCCCACTAACCAGAAGAATGATAAAAATGCAAGAGCTTTGCCTCTCCACACGGGAGTACATCCCACAAGAAATGCAGCTGCCACTGCTCTCGTAATTCCCAAAATTCTATCCCAGAAAATACTACATTCTGCCATCTCCACGTATGATGTTGTCTTCTTCTTATTGTTGTTCAGTCACTAAGTTATGTCCGACTCTTTGTGACTTCATGGACTGCAGCACGCCAGGCTTCCCTGTCCTTCACTATCTCCTGGAGTTTGCTCAGACTCACGTCCCTTGAGTCAGTGATGCCGTCCAACTGTCTCATCCTCTGTCGCCCTGTTCTCCTGCCCTCAGTCTTTCCCAGCCTCAGGGTCTTTTCCAAGGTCTACACTGATTGTGCAAGTTTGAGGAGCCCCATTGTCTCCACACAAGACTTGGTCTCGCAAATTCCAGCCCCACAACATGGCAGCCTCTTTTAGTACAAAGTGACTTGCTCTCCACACTGGACTGTACTTACAAGGATTAGTTTGAGGTCCCAAACAAACATGAACAGCAAATGAATCTCATTATCTAATAAAGCTGTCATCAATCTGGTTACACAATAAAATCACATTGGATTCTAGGTGAATAAAACAAAAAGGATACTGGAGCTTCATCCCGAGAAACTCTACTTCTTACTGATCTAGAGTGAGCCTGGGTATCACTGTTTACTAAAAGCACCTAGATGATTCTGATGGCTTCATAGCACTGGTCCAATATGATATATTGCCACTTCTACCAAGGATATTGTTCAGTAAGTCTAGGTTTGTGATTTCTGCTTGAAGTCAGGCCTCTCCCAGAGTTTCAGTTGCAGTCTACACCAGGCCCTTCACACTGAAGCCAGTGCCGGACAGAGAGCAGAAGATGGATGAAACCTGAACTCTGTACGCCTGGTTCTCCTCTGTTCCACCATGTGTCTTCTCCATAAGTGACGTGGCTGTCAGTGAATTAATTCATAGCCCTTTCTTTCCTCCCTAACCTGTCCAGCCATAGCCTCAACGCCTGTGGCCATCACACCTGGGTTCTCATTCCCTCCAGGTATCACTAATGAAAGAGGAGTGGGGAGAGGGCAACAGCTCCCCCTCCAAACCTCTGTTAAATACAGAAGTACCTTGAACTTCTGCTTGTATAATAGCAATACTGCTGAATATTGTTACTGTCTCCTCCACTGTAAGTGCTGCAAAAACTGCAACAGTGCCTGGTACTTCGTGGGTGTTCAGTGAAATGTTTGATTGATACATAAATGAAGGAACGAATGAATAGATGGAGAAGAGCTGTTTCTATCACAGAAGTGGAAAGATGCTGTCATGGCTTCACTGTTAGGGCCCAGTATGTTACATGGATCATTGGAACAATAAGCAGAGGACTGGGGGAGCAGAACTCATAATCTTAACCTGAAAACTCAACACTTGCTCTTTTTCTTAAGCACAGGCTTGCCTCTTTTCAAGGCACCTATACGTGTGCCATCTCCTTGTTGCTCCATTTCTGCTTTTCTTCTTAGACCTCCCACATTGCAGCAGTCTGTTATAAAATGCTCAGTTCTGCTTGCTTCGCCTTTACCATTTTCCAGCTCAATAGTAACCAACTTGTTATGTCCCTCCTCTTAAAATAACAGTGGGGGCTTTCCAGCTCTACAGCAGAGTTTCAGAGAGATTAGTTAAATGTACAGTAAGTCCTGTCTTACTCATTTTCTGACTTCTACAGTGTTTTGAAAGTACTGAATGCTAAGACTGCTTATCCACAAGACCTTTTGAGTAATGGTATGTTTATTTTAGAATTTCGACCTAAATGGTAATTGTATCACTGTATGTGGGAGAATGAAGCCAAGGTGTTTCAGTAATCATATAGTACCAGGGGCTTGCTGCCTGCAACGACTCAGGGCAGATGAGTCTGGTGCCTCTGTTCTGAAGGACTGGGGTTCAAGGATAAATAAGCAGGAAGAACAGGATGAATATCAGCTCTCTTTGCACTCTAGCTCACATGATACCTTTTGGATCAAGGGGCACTGTTTCTCTTCAACTGCTTAACTTAAATACTTAACTACTATTAAGGAGACCCTCAGTGGCTCTGGAAGAGTTTAGGGTTTGAAAGGTACATGGCCTTTGAATCTCTTAAGGCTCTACAGAAGTGGAAAAGATAAGTGGGGTCAGCAATACTGAGGTCCATTTCTGTGAGTTGTTCTGAAAATTGCTAAGATCCAAATCCAGCAACATCTGTTTTACCTACTTACCAATACCTTTATCCTTTGGGCTTAAGATAGTATTTTTGAAAATATTGTCCACAGACCTGCTTTAGAATGATCTAATGGTATTTGTTTAAAAACAACAACAACAACAACAAAAACACATTTCTGAGCCCCGAATCTATTGCTTATTAGCAGAATCTCTGAGTGAGGCCTTGAAGTTACCCTGACCAAACCACTCAGCTGATTGTCTTGAACCATAAAGTCAAGACTGCTGGCTTGAGATTCCACCAATATTAAGCTTCAGATAAGCTTCAAATACTCCCAAGAGACAATAGCATTGTGAGCAAGTATTAGTCATTTTTCTTGAAGGATCTGAGATCAGCTTATAATAAAGTAATTGAGAAGAACGTGAGGACACAAACACCCAAGGAGGAGGAACAGGACACCACATATAGAGAGAGAATGCCAGAGAGCCCAAGAAAACCTTCTCTACTTCACTCTTTTTCCCTCAGTTATTTGTCCTGTATCATAGTTTAGTTCAGATCAATAGGCGTATATTGAGTCCCTGCCATGTCCAGGGCATTAGAGATAAAAATATACGGGGACTGGCGACTAGCCAGTCCAGGTTCGATGCACGATACTGGATGCTTGGGGCTGGTGCACTGGGACGACCCAGAGGGATGGTACGAGGAGGGAGAAGGGAAGAGGGTTCGGGATGGGGAACACGTGTATACCTGTGGCAGATTCATGTTGATATTTGGCAAAACCAATACAATATTGTAAAGTTAAAAAATAAAATAAAATTTAAAAATTAAAAAAAAAATACACGGGGAACTTCCCAGGCAGTCCAATGGTTAAGACTCTGCGCTTCCATGGCAGGGGGCACAGGTTCGATCCCTAGTCAGGGAACTAAGATTCTACATGCCATACAGTGTGGCCAAAAAAAATAAATAAACATAAACAACACTGTCAATGTCCTAGAGGAGCTTACAGTTTGCTAGAGAAGCAGACTCTTAAATAGGCAATTTACATTGATGTAAGCCAAAGATAAAGTCTTGCACAAAAAACCTGGGGGCTGAGAAGAGGGTCTCCTAATGCAAACTTGGCTCCTAGACAGGGAATTGCCTGAGTAGGGAAATAAGTAGAAATTAGACAGGTGGGAGGGGGTTTGTTTTGAGGAGAAACTAAAACCCAGGAGTTGGTGGGAGCTGGAGCCTGATTCCAACAAACAGTGTACAACAAAAAAGACTCTTGAGTCCTAAAGTGATCCCTATCAGGGGACTGATTACAGTCCACAACTCAAGTACAAGGAGTAGAGAAAGACAATCAACGATCCTGGATACGTAGACATGGGCAAGCCAGGGAGTGTGTATGTCTTGATAATTTTTCAAAGCCCTGCTTTGTTAGGCATCTAGAAGACTTCTTAGAGCAGTCCTTCCTATTTATTCCAAGTTTATAGTCTCAAACTGTTCATTGCAGTTGTTCCAAAAACATGTTAGAACCAGTTTATGGGCCCTCCCTTCCCTGGTAGCTCAGCAGTAAAGAATCCACCTGCCAGTTAAGGAGACATGGGTTCTGTCCCTCATCCAGGAAGATCCCCTGGAGAAAGGAATTGCAATGCACTCCAGTATTCTTGCCTAGGAAATCCCATGGACAGAGAGCCTGGAGGGCTGTAGTCCATAGGGTCACAGAAGAGTCAGACATGACTTAGCAACTAAACAACATTGGCCCTCTCTGGGATATTGTGCACATAATTGCAATAACTAATATGTTGAAAATACTATAAAAATTGTTCAAAATATAGATGAGAACGTTTTGACAATCACTGGAAGGATATAGGAAAAATAGGAATGTTAATGATTTCTGGGGGTGGGGAACTAAGAAGAAATGTAAGAGGAGTTTAGGTCTCACTGCTTATTACCCTTTTATATTGTTAGAACTGTTTACCATGTATATTTACTGCCTATTCAAACAAGTTTAAAAGATAACTAAAGAGACACATTTATACCATAGCATGAATACATTTGAAAGAGGGATTTAATTTATATTAAAAACTAAATTAATGATTTGTTGATAGAACAGTGACAGCAGTGATATCACCATTGTTTTGTCTGCTGCTGCTGCTGCTGCTAAGTCACTTCAGTCGTGGCCGACTCTGTGCGACCCCATAGACGGCAGCCCACCAGGCTCCCCCGTCCCTGGGATTCTCCAGGCAAGAACACTGGAGTGGGTTGCCATTTCCTTCTCCAATGCATGAAAGTGAAAAGTGAAAGTGAAGTTACTCAGTCGTGTCCAACTCTTCGCGACCCCATGGACTGCAGCCCACCAGGCTCCTCCGTCCATGGGATTCTCCAGGCAAGAGTACTGGAGTGGGGCAGCTTGAGAAAAAAATGGGATTAGACAGATATCAATTTTGTGCATCCTTTATAAATTTGTCCTTTTTCTTTTTTTTTCAGTTTGCAGCTCATCTTGTGAAGATGAAATATCCAAGAATCTGTATTCTAGATGGTGGCATTAATAAAATCAAGCCCACAGGCCTCCTCACCGTTCCTTCTCCTCAAATATGAAGAACAAGAGCATCGCTGTTAAAAGGACAGAGTAGCCTCACCCCCCACAGCACACTGTCCACACCCTTGCCACTCTGACAGAGCCAGACTTCCAGATTGTTATGTCTTCATAAAGTTTTGTCATGAGACATTTATTTTTTAAAATGCATGACCCAAATGTTCAGCTATCCAGGAATCAAACTTGACTGTACATGTATTGCTGAAAGAATTTTCTTAATGGTGAAATCCAACCATGTATTTTTACCACATCAACACAAAGCCAGAAGAATTCAACTGACGAGGCAGGTTTAGCATTATCAAGAAATCTTGTTGCACTGGAAAGGCTGTCTTCCCACAACACTGAACAGACAGTCCTAACAGCGGTATTCTTTAGAAATATAGACTGAATGTGGGCTGAAATCATTCTCCCATGATAAAGAAAAGTGAAAAGCTATTCACCATACATTCCTTATAAGTACATGTTACATTTGGTAACTCATTTTTGGCCCAGACACGTGTGTGTGTGTGTGTTTAGAGGGAGCATTATTTAGCCCATTGGAGAAAGTAATAACAGTTCTAAAAAAATGACAGTCAGAAACTATTCATATTATATAGAATATTGTTCCCCTTCTGTAGCTGAGACACTAAAAATAAAAGTGACTTAGACAAAATAGAACTTTATTTTTCTCTCATGTAACACCCTACAGAGTCAATGTAGGGCTAGTGTATTGAATTCATAGTTATTAAGAACTCAGGTGTCTTTTTTCATTGATCTACCACCCTCAACACTGGGTTTCTATCTCATAGATCAAGGTGGCTGTTCAACTCCCACTATCACATCCGCAGTTTGGAAGGAAGGGAATCTCAGAGGAGGGAGGAGGAAAAAGAAGAGAAGGTAAAAATAGGAAGAAGAGAAGGGAGGGCATGTTCCTTCTCTTTAAGGGCACAAACCAGAAGTTGCACACGTTCCTTCTGCATACATACTATTAGCCAGAACTTAGGCATGTGGCCACAATTAGCTATCAAGAAAACATGAAATATAGTTTTGACTGGGCAGTCATTTACCCAGTTAAAGTTTTTATTACTGTTTAGGAAGAGGAGAACACATTGAAGGACAGCTGGCAGCCTCTGCCACATAATCCTAAAAATCAGACATTTCATTGAATCTAAGATATATCACAATTTTATGCACCATGAAGAAAGAAAAATACAGCCAAATAAACTGTGACACCCTATCAATTATAAGATTCATTTCCATTTCAGAAATGTGAAAAAATATGCATATTAGAATTATTAAAATATAGTATGTCTTTTTGACTATTTTCAATTTTGTTTTAACTAAAACATGTTCTTTTTTATCTTTAACTTGTATTCCTCTTTTCAGTATTAGGACTACGTAAGTAGAATATGTCAATAAGAACCTCAGTCCAACTTTCCAGACTATGGTTTTATCACTGCAGTTTATTTTGGGGTTTTTTGTCATCTATATTTTTTATTCAGATATAATTTATATACCTTAAAATTCACCCTTTTAGAATGTATAATTCACGTTTTTTAGTAGATTCACAAACCTGTGCAATAATCATGGTTGATTTCAGAACATTTTCAAAACCCAAAGAAGAAATCCTCTACCCATAAGCAGGCATTCCCCATTGACCCCCTCCCAAGATCTTTAATTTGATTTTTATGTATGGAGTGAGATAAGTAGCCAACTTCATTCTTGCACGTAGATGTCAAGTTCTCGCAGCAGCTGTGTTGGGTTTTTTTGCTCAATTAAATTATATTCAGTCATTCACCAAATTAAATACTACTCCTTGCAAGACACTGACATAATCAATGGTTGTATCATTCTGTGATCTCCTTAGAATATACAAAGAAAAATGTGAGAATTAATGAGAAAAGAAAATTTTACCATGATTCCTCTAACATCATTTACCATCATCTACCCTGGTTAGGAAAATAAGTCATCCTATCCATTCCTTCAGCCTTTGATGACTTATTTGACTGCGTGATCAGTGTAGCACTGATGATTGTTTGGGAGAAGTGCTTCTGAGTCTTAACTTTGCATTCCTGAAAAAGCAGAGAAAGATGGAGGAGCAGAGATGTGAACTGAATAGGGTGGTAGGTAGTGAGAGAGGGTGAAGACCTGAGTTGTGAGGGTGGCTGTGTGAGAACATAATAGTGGCCAGCCTCCGTTACAACTTTGCATTTGTTCTTTCTTAAAATGATACATTTAGGCTTATTTTGAAAAACTTGGAAGTTTTTTTAAAACATTCAAATTATGAATAATATTTAATATTCTCAACAGTAAAATAAGCAAGCATACAATCCCTGCCATATCTACATACAGGGTATGTTTTTCGATGGCAGATGGTTTCAACAAAGTTGACCCCACAACTGTTTGTTGAATTAAACCCTATATAACCCATGACTTGTAGAGGTCCTTTTTAATATATTTTTGACTCCTACACAGTCACTATCAGCAGTGTTTATTTTGGCATCAGCAGTCTCTTCCCTCTGCCTCAGTTCAGTTCAGTTCAGTTCAGTCGCTCAGTCATGTCCGACACTTTGCAACCCCATGAATCACAGCACGCCAGGCCTCCCTGTCCATCACCAACTCCTGGAGTTCACTCAGACTCACGTCCCTCTGCCTGGAATGTCCTTATTACCACCACCAGCTCCATAGACACACACACGCACACATACATTTACAGATTCTTCATAATCTAGCACCAGTAGCATGGTCTCGTTTTCTCTGACTTCTGTGTGCTGCATTGAGCCTCAAGTCTATCAAAGCATTCCATTCATACTTCTAGTAATAGACTTATTACATCATTTTGCAATTATCTGTTCACATTTGGAACCTTTATTTTTAAAATATGAGCTCCCTTTAAAGTCAGAGTCTATAAATGTATACCTTTTGTTATCTTCAGCAGCCCAGTACACTGGCGATACTTGCTGTATGTAGAATTGAATCTCTAGCTTAGAGATTTGATATGAATATAAGAAATCCGGGTAATTTTTTTCAAGTGCCAAACTCATCTGGTACCTGATGATATATAAATAAATTGAAAATTCGATTCATGGAGTAAAGATAGGATCTCTAATATTTTACCCAACTCTAAAATTCTATACAACAGGATAAACTAAGCTAGTTGCATCCACTTTCCAAAACATAGAAATGCTAAATTTAGAAATGTTAATAAAAATATCTCATACTTAACCAAGACTGAAAGAATAAAACAAATTTCTGATGTCAGCTATGAAGAGGAGCTGGGATATCAGATATCAATATAGGCCCTAGGAGCTGAAGTTCATAGGATAGAGGCCTTGGGTCTTCGGGTAAGGAGTTGGTACTAAGACTCCTTTACAAAGTGACAGTTTCAGAGAACTCTTTGCTCCGTGAAGTGATTAGAAATGGCTTTCAGCCAAATCTGGGAAACTATAGGGAAGATGGTCATGGCCTGTTATTTTGAGGGAAGACATCTGTTATAGACAGATGGAGACATTCAATGGAAAGGCTGGATTAAGTCCCCAGACTAGGACAGGCTTTAGGGCATGTGTTTATCTGACTGTTTAAAAAGGAGAATAATGGACCTTCCCTGGTGGCTCAGTGGTAAAGAATCTGCCTGCCAATGCAAGAGACACAGGTTTGATCCCTGATCTGGGAAGATCCTAGATGCTGCAGGGAAGTGTGTGCTCCACAGCTACTGAACCTGTGCTCTAGAGCTCAGGAGCTGCAACTCCTGAAGCCCTCGCGCCCTAGAACCCGTTCTCTGCAACAAGAGAAGCCACCACAGTGAGAAGCCTGCATTCCACAACTAGACGGTGCTCTGGCTCACAGCAGCCATGGAAGAGCTCACATGGCAACAGAGACCCAGCACAGCCAAAAAATAATAAGTGAGAGCAATGAATTTATCAAACTTCTGGACTTCCGTAGTGGCTCAGATGGTAAAGCCTCTGCCTACAATGTGGGAGACCTGGGTTCGATCCCTGGGTTGGGAAGATCCTCTAGAGAAGGCAGTGGCAGCCCACTCCAGTATTCTTGCCTGGAAAATCCCATAGATGGAGGAACTTGGTAAGCTATAGTCCATGGGGTGGCAAAGAGTCGGACATGACTGAGTGACTTCACTTTCACTTTTCACTTCTGGAAAACATAGTACCAGATATTTGTTTGACTCCTTTGTTTCTTCCTCCAAATAGTTACCAAAAAATACTTCTTTAGAAATTAATAGCAGAAGTGTGGTATAGTCTTTCAAGAGGACCTCCGGCAGTAGTCTTATCTGGTGAAATCCACTACAAGGAGGGAAGTTGCTGCCTTGACTGCCATGGGCTGTGGGTGTTTCACTCTGTCAAAGTCATAATAGTCATCTCACTGGTATACTTGCTGGCTCTACATATGCCTATTTTTAACCAAATAATGCATTTTTCTTAATCATCCATTAAGCCAAAGAGTGGAAGCAAAATGATATTATAATAGATTTTTCCTTTTGAGTGTTCACTGTGTACTAGTTCTAATACAACTAGTACACATTGTAAATAAGCTATTTAAAAAGTTTGCCATGTTTTTTTTTTAAGTTACATGTATTTTTATCTTCTCTGAGTAATTTTCTTGTTAATATCTTATGATAGGTGCTTGTCACATGAAGACTAAACCTGGATCTTGGCAAATTCCATATTCTATAGATAGACTGTTATATTTGTAGCTGGTACTAGTGACTTTCAGGCTACTGTCTCCTCTTGGAATGATGATCTTTGATATCTTTTCTCCTCCCTTTGAGAGGACTCATTTTTAGTTTTCATTGTTTGCAGCATTTCAATACCGCTCTGTTCTAATGCTCACGGTGACCAATAAGCAGTGCCCAGGTGCCCAGGTACAGTATTGCCGGCATTCCTTGATACCACGTACTAATCCTCAGGGTGATGGAGACGTAGACACTGTCCTGCCTTGGCTTAAGACTAATCTCAGAGCTATAGCAAATGCATGTAAAGCCTTAGATCAGATTCTAAATATGGCTTCTTGCCACACTGAAAGAGTCAACTTTTGAAACTATTTTTGTCGTAATAGGTAGCTGTGACTTTTTGAAAAACATTACACGGCCTACCAATCTTTTAAAAAGCTGTTATAGTGTGATCATTTAAGTACTAAAAATTGAGACAGTCCGTGCATTAATTTTCTCATTAATGCTGGAAACTCTTTTTTTTTTTTTACCATTATTAATTCCTTCTCAACTCTATTTGCATACTCTTCAGTCTTTTATGGTAGGATAATTTACTGTTTTCAGGCTTATAGTTTGTTAGAACTGTTCCTAGTGGCTTGGAACTGCTAAATGTGCCCATTTCTTCCCAGTTCCACATTCAGTGACCTTGGTAGCTTAAAATTGGCCATGGCAGGAGTATTTAGAAATAGACATCATAAAACATGGCTTTCTTTTCACTCATTTTTATTTTTTTGAAAGCCAGTTAATAGTATTTAGCAGAAAGTTACTGATTTTGACCATCCTATGCTCAGCATATTATCTGTAGATTATAAATCATGAAGATAAATTTAAAGATCATCCAATCCAAACATCATTACCCAAACAATAACAGTGAAATGATTCTGTGCAAATCACATAGCTAGTAAAAGATCCAAAATTACAATTCTGCTTTCCTGATTCTTAACACATTTCTCTGTCTACAACATACAAATGGAGAAGGTAAGAAACACCAATTTTGACCCATTAAACACTTATTACAGGACAAATTTAGGTCAGGCCTGTGTTATATTATGCATCAGATCAGATCAGTAGCTCAGTCGTGTCCGACTCTTTGTGACCCCATGAATCGCAGCACACCAGGCCTCTCTGTCCATCACCAACTCTCAGAGTTCACTCAGACTCATGTCCATCAAGTCAGTGATGCCATCCAGCCATCTCATCCTCTGTCGTCCCCTTCTCCTCTTGCCCCCAATCCCTCCCAGCATCAGAGTCTTTTCCAATGAGTCAACTCTTCGCATGAGGTGGCCAAAGTACTGGAGTTTCAGCTTTAGCATCATTCCTTCCAAAGAAATCCCAGGGCTGATCTCCTTTAAAATGGACTGGTTGGATCTCCTTGCAGTCCAAGGGACTCTCAAGAGTCCTCTCCAACACCACAATTCAAAAGCATCAATTCTTCGGTGCTCAGCCTTCTTCACAGTCCAACTCTCACATCCATACATGACCACAGGAAAAACCATAGCCTGGACTAGACGAACCTTTATTGGCAAAGTAATGTCTCTGCTTTTGAATATGCTATCTAGGTTGGTCATAACTTTCCTTCCAAGGAGTAAGCGTCTTTTAATTTCATGGCTGCAGTCACCATCTGTAGTGATTTTGGAGCCCAGAAAAATAAAGTCTGACACTGTTTCCACTGTTTCCCCATCTATTTCCCATGAAGTGATGGGACCGGATGCCATGATCTTCGTTTTCTGAATGTTGAGCTTTAAGCCAACTTTTTCACTCTCCACTCTCACTTTCATGAAGAGGCTTTTTAGTTCCTCTTCACTTTCTGCCATAAGGGTGGTGTCATCTGCATATCTGAGGTTATTGATATTTCTCCCGGCAATCTTGATTCCTATATTATGCATAGGATATGAAAATAAAGCACAAAAAAATGTTGACTAAGCTCACTGTTAACTTTATGATGTAGAAGTGTCACTTAGTATTAAGTCCTAGCAGATGCCTCTCTCACTGCCCCTTCCATATTCACTCACAAAACAGTAAAGATTTCCAAGAAAAGAAACACAATTAAGTATCTGCATTCCCCCAAACTGAGGGAAGAACCACTGTTCTCAGGAACTCCTGCTATATATTAAGTTACCTCTTCAACTCCAAGACAGGATTACCCAGAAAACACTTCTACAGTATTTCTATAAATAGTCAAGTCCTTGATATACCAGGTCAAAGTTGGCCTTTAACCTTTGCCTTCTATGTCTTTGCTAGGCACCAGGCTTGAAGAACTGGAGAAGTCCTTGTATCAGCCTCCCAGTAACATGTGGAAAGCCAAAGAGAGAGACTACAAGGAAAGAGGTTAGTTAGCTAGTTTCTAGGTCTATTATTCATAAAAGAGAAGAAATACACTTTAGTTAGATCAGAGATCAGTTAAGTCATATAGTCAGTTCGGTCATAGGTCAGACAGTTTGCTATCTTAAAAAAAATTTAATTTTATGCCTGAGGTAAACAATCTTGATAATTTATTACTTGTCAGATATTATATCTTTTCTAAAATTATCTTTAAGATCATTAATAATCTCATGTACCATGCATTCATTTCCATGAATTTCACATCAGGTAAATATTAAGGACCTGAAAGGCATGGGAGGAATATGATCACTGGATTGAGCCCAAATGACACAAAGAGTAATTTGCATACTAATGTACAACCAATAAAAGAGAATCTTTTATTTCAATATGTAATAAGGATTAAAAGCAATCTCTGTGCTCACACACCATCATTAATTATGTATAGCAATACAAGATTACAGGATAAAACATCTAATGCAGTGGTCAGTATGAACACTTGTTTTTATTCAGCCTCTAAGTCATGTCTGACTCTTTGTGACCCCATGGACTGCAGCACACCAGGCTCCTCTGTCCTCCACTATCTGCTGGAATTTGGACAAATTCATGTCCATTGAGTCAGTGATGCTATCTAACTATCCCATCCTCTGTTGCCCCCTTCTCCTACCGTCAATCTTTCCCAGCATCAGGGTGTTTTCTGATGAGTAGGCTCTTTGTATCAGGTGGCCAAAGTTTTAGAGCTTCAGCTTGAGCATCAGTCCTTCCAATGAATATTCAGGGTTGATTTCCTTTAGGATTGACTGAGTTAATCTCCTAGCAGTCCAAGGGATTCTCAAGAGTCCTCCAGCACCACAATTTGAAAGCATCAATTCTTCAGCGCTCAGCTTTCTTTATGGTCCAACTCTCACATCTGTAGATGACTACTGGAAAACCCGTAACTTTTGACTAGATGGACCTTTGTTGACAAAGTGATGTCTCTCCTTTTTAATATGCTGTCTAGGTTTGTCATAGCTTTTCTTCCAAGGAGCAAGCATCTTTTAATTGCATGGCTACAGTCACCATCCGCAGTGATTTTGGAGCCCAAGAAAATACAATCTGTCACTGCTTCCACTTTTCCCCCTTCTATTTGCATGGAGCTGTCTGTGGCATACTTCATGAACCTCCTTATTGCAAAATTCAGGCTTAAATTGAAGGAAGTAGGGAAAACCCCTAGACCATTTAGGTGTGACCTAAATCAAGTCCCGTATGATTATACAGTGGAGGTGACAATTAGATTTAAGGGATTAGATCTGGCAGACAGAGTATATGAGGAACTGTGGATGGAGGTTTGTAACACTGTGCAGGAGGCAGTGACCAAAACTCAGTTTGATCATATTAACTCCTTATTCTGAGCCTGATTCCTGTTTACAAAGGAGGTTCTTGTCCCAGAAGTGTTACACCTGTTCTCCACGTGCTCTGCAGAGGCCTTCCTGAGATATGGCCTGGCATGAAGGCCCCACCATGAGAAACTAGTAGAAACAGGAAGAATCAACTTCCAGTGATTTATCTATTTATCTCTGTGTAGAAAAAAAAAAAAAAAGACATCAAAAAAGATTGATTCAGAGCTAGGAGGTTAGTTTGAGTTCTGTACTTTCTCAAATTAATCTGGTGGAGGCTGATCAGTGTTAAAAAGTTTTTCACCCCTACTTTGGGGCTACTACAGCAATGACTGGATAGTTGCCCTAAATTGTGGTTTATCTACATTTAGTTTGTAACAAGAATTTTTTTCATATCAGCATGCCCTAATGTTGATACCAGGTAGTCTTGATTTATACGACCATTTGGTGCCTAAAAGGATGCCTGAGGTGAGTGTTTTCCTGGTACCAAGATAATTTTTAAAACTAGCCCTTCCATTTTTTAAATTAACTAATATGAATCCTACAGGGATTAAGTCTAACAGCATCCCAGGTAACAGAAAAGACCTAATTCAGAAGAACTAGTTCAGAAATAAATATACCTATAGTATTTATTTATCGGGCTGCTGGTTAACTAATACTTTATGAAATCTATTGAGCATGAAATGTGCCGATTAGGCATTTAAGTACATATTCCAAAACATGCTTATTTCTAAATCACATATTTTTTTAAAATTGCATATGTGTAAGTGAATGAAATAAAGGAGATGATTTTAATAAATAATTTACATCTTAACCAACTCATTTCACTGTAAGTTCTGGAAATGTAATTTTAACATGAATCTTATGCAACAATATAACAACTATTTTAAAATTGCAGCGATGACTTTTATAACTTAACATAAAGCAAGATGTTACATACTTACACAGAAACTATCCCATAAGATGACAATAGCTCAAGTAGAAGCTGACTTTATTAAGTGTCTTATAAATAATTAATTCTTTAGTTATTATTAACATCCTGAAATGAATTTAAAACTGCCCCTTTTGATTAAGTGAAGTAATATAAAAATTCATATTGAAGTTCATTACTATCAGCTAAATTAATTCAATAAAATAAAAAACATAAATTAATGAGGAAATTATTGCAATTATTTAGCCCTTTCAATTACCTTGTCCTGCCTAGGACATTAACTGAGCCTTTTAAAAAGGTGCTAGGCATTTATTGTAAAGACTGATTCAAATTTTATTAGAGCATTATCACGTACCAGCTAGAACAAAAAGATGATTTCTAGGATATGAACAAAATGCTAAGTTAAATATCTGATACAAATTAGTTGTATAAAGATTACCAAAGGATCCCACGGGCAGCTCTAAAATCTGTCATTCCCAACATAGATGCTAAACCTGACACATCTTGGCCCCTGGTCATGTTTTTGTTGCCCCATGAGAGCACATGTGTGATTCAGCTATCAATATCTCAAGGGTAGGTGATATCTTAACTCCTCAATGACACCTTGCCCCTGACATGGCATGTATATTTTTGTTTACCCAGATCTTGGAAGGCTGGAATGAGGAAGAATTCTGGGCTGGGGTTTCAGATTGGCTGGCAATTGTTTAGAGGTTATGGTTGAGAGAGGGGTTGAACTTTCTCAAGGATCTTTCCTTTCACAACACTAAGTAGCCTAAGCCCCCCAGAATTCTGGTAAATCTCACTTCCTGCAGCACTATTTGGAAGCTCAACCTCCATCCCCTGTGGCTGTACTCAGAGCAGGGCCTCCAAACCTCCTATCAGAATTCAACCTCCAGACACCTCAACAATAAGAAATATTAATATGTTTCAAGATCCCAACACTATTGCATAAAGAATTGTCAGAAGACCATTCTGAGAGAAAGTGCAAGTTTATTCTAAAGAGGAAAAGAAAAGAGAGTTTTTCTCTCCCTTAAGAAACCACAGATTAGAGGGAGCATACAGGGAGACCAGGGCTTCCCAGGTGGCGCTAATGGTAAAGAACCCACCTGCCAATGCAGGAGACGTAAGAGACGCGGGTTCAACCCCTGGGTCAGGAAGAGTCCCTGGAGGAGGGCGTGGCAACCCACTCCACTATTCCTGCTGGGAGAAGTCGCATGGACAGAGGAGCTTGGTGGGCTACAGTCTGTGCGGTCACAAAGAGTTGGGCACGACTGAAGCAACAACACGCACAGGGAGACCAAGAGTAAGAAAATCTGGAATCTTCTGCCTCTCCACTGTGGCTGTCGGCATGTCCCTGTGCAGTTCACTTAGGCTCTCTAAGGCTCAAGTTCCTCATATATGAAACAGGAATAAGAGCGCTAATCCAGCCTGTCTCCCAGGCTTATGCTGGAGCTCATGAAAAAGCATTTTATAAAAGGAAAAGTGTTACTCAAATGTAACATGTTTACAATTTTTATAAAAGTCCTAACTGTTCTATAAAACCATCAAGCCAAATTTTTTATCTACCATGTTTTTAAATAAGAAATTTGACACAATAACGATTACTCTTGCAATCCATAAATATGGTCCTATTATACAATATACACAAGGGGAAAGCTGTATGAATGGTGATGCGATTGCACACTACACATTGGCTACTGTTTGGTGAAAAGCAACCATTTTTGCTAAGTCGATAAGTTTTATCCAAGATCTTTTCAGATTTCTCTTTGTTTTCTACACTCCCCTTCCCCTAACCCAGTTTTACCAACTTAAAATACCCTCTTTTAAGAATAATCTAAATTATTCTCTCTTGATAAAATCTGGCAGTTTCAGCTTTGCCAATAGTCATCTACACCTCGATGATAGAGATTCACTTCATTTCAAATCCACTCTTCCCTTCAGTTTTATCTCCTTCTTCCCTTGCAGCTCTCCCCTGGACTTCAAAGCAGCTTTGTGGTTTGCCTTGCAGAAAATCAATGGTTGAGAGATGAAAAGCAGCTCTTGTTTATCTCTATCCGCTGAAGGTCATTCTGCTCAGTAGCATCCGTGTGAGATCCACAGCCATTTTTCCTTACAGAGGAAAGAAGTAAATTGAATACATACCTGTAAGCCATTATAAGGAGAGAGTGGTGCCCATTTTAAATGAGTAGGATCACAACAGAACAAGAATATATTAGTATGAATAAGTAGTATAATGGAGTACTGGTGTTTGGAGTACAAATTTAGACTGTCACTGGATATGACCCTGATTTCAAAAAAAAAAGCTATGTCTGGACTTAGTTATGAGGCATAAAATTATAGCAGATATGGCTAGAGTTGTTGGCCTTGCTTACCCAGGTTGTGTATCAGTCCCTTTTCAAACAGTGATGGCACATTCTAGCCCAACCCTGTCATATCTATTGCTTAGCTCTCGGTGTTCTTTTTGTTCCAAAGTCATTTCCTTGAGGGCAAGTTGAGTAGCCTTTTCATTCTATTTCCCACAGAAATTAGAACATCATCAGCACAGAAGTGGGCTTCAATGTGTGTCTATTGAACAAATGGAGAGTATCATTGTTTACAGCAAAAAGCACCAATCAACGATGATTAATTAAGTACCAGGTATGTGCCTGCATCCTAGGATAGGCAGTGAGTGATATTAAAGAGGTAGACGTGGTCCCTGTTAGAAGGGTTGGCACACACAAAGGAATTTGAAAAGAGACCACTGATATAACTTTGTGGCACAGGTTATACACTTGTTCTGTGTGCTCAGCAAAGCTGGGCCAGGCACTTACTTCCTTGTGAGCCAGGGCTCTCCATAATGAGACCACTTCTCAAGATTGGGGGTTGTGGGGCTCTAGTACTTTGGACTTCAACACTTTGCCACTTGCTGAAGGTGTGACCTTGAACAAGTTCTGTCTCAGCCTCAGTTTCCTAATCTGTTAAACAGTGTTAATCAGTGCCTGCTTTGTGGGCTGGCATGAGAAATAAAGGGAAAAATGATTGCAAGGCACACAGTGCTTAGCACCTAGAGCACGTAAAAATAGAAGTAGCTATTTTTATACCGTTTATTGTTAACCTGCCAGAGGAAAGCTTTTTACCTCATCATTAGCTCACCTTTAGAAGCACAGTTTCATGATGTCTCCATGCTTGAGGTCTTTTTCCACTCATTATGTAGGAATTAACTAGCCAAGACAGAAAAAAAATGTTAAGGCTTACAGTGAGCCTGACCAGGGCCAGAGAAGAAGAAGGAAATAGGGTCCTTTCTTTTTGAAGCTCACCCTGAAATAAGGGCCATCAGGAAGCTGTGTGTATTAAACAGCCATGCACTGGGCACCGTGGAATTCTGTGCAGTTCTTGCTGATCCTTGGGGAACAGCACCTGCTTCTGAAGTTATTTGCCAGGCGTCTTGAGAGCCATTGGGCAATTGCCTGCTAAAAAGAGACACCGCAGCAGCTAGCTGCTGCTGCTCCCGCACTGAACCCTTGTAGAACATCTGCCCTGCGACTGTGAGGAGCTGTGCAGTCCTGCCTCCAGAGCTAGCTTCCCCCTAGCTCTGACTTCTCAATTTCAGGGATCCTGTTTGGAGTCAGTTGTACTGAGGCGCAAGCTGAAATTCCCTTTTAGCCTATGCCTGTTGCCAACACTGTTCTTGCCTTTGTCCTTAACATGTATCCATTTCCTAAAAGCACTGCAAGTTAATTCTGCTGCAGGTGGTGATGGCACGCCTTCCCGGGCACCTCAGCTCCTGCACAGATTAGTACAGAATTCTGACGCCACTGAGCATATAAGTGTCAGGATAAATCTTTCCTCTGCTGCTTAATTATTGATATCAGTAATAAGTTATTATTACATTATTTCTAATAGTAGTAGTAAATTGGGACATCCAACTTATTACTGCCACCAATGCAGTGGTAAAGAACCCTCCTCCTAATGCAGGAGACGCGGGTTCGATTCCTGGGTCAGGGAAATTCCCTGGAGGAGGAGATGGCAACCCACTCCAGTATTCTTGCCTGGGAGATCCCATGGACAGAGGAGCCTGGTGGGCTATAGTCCATGGGGTCGCAAAGAGTCAGACACAACTTAGTGACTAAACAACAGTAACAAAGTAATAAGTTAGTATTTTGAGTATCTGAGGATTCATAGGCTCTGGTAAGAAGGAAGAAATTTTAATTCACAACATTGTTACTCTGTTTCTGCTCTAGAAGCAGTCTAATGGCTTAATCTAAAAAAATATGTACACAGTGATTCCTTGAAACAAGTTTTCTATTGGGATGTTTAAGTTTAAAAACTACCTTAAATGTATCTCTTATTACAAACACATACTTCAGTTCAGTTCAGTTGCTCAGTCGTGTCCGACTCTTTGTGACCCCATGAATTGCAGCACGCCAGGCCTCCCTGTCCATCACCAACTCCTGGAATTCACTCAAACTCATGTCCATCAAGTCAGTGATGCCATCCAGCCATCTCATCCTCTGTCGTCCCCTTCTCCTCCTGCCCCCAATCCCTCCCAGCATCAGAGTCTTTTCCAATGAGTCAACTCTTCACATGAGGTGGCCAAAGTACTGGAGTTTCAGCTTTAGCATTATTCCTTCCAAAGAAATCCCAGGGCTGATCTCCTTCAGAATGGACTGGTTGGATCTCCTTGCAGTCCAAGGGACTCTCAAGAGTCTTCTCCAACACCACAGTTCAAAAGCATCAATTCTTCGGCGCTCAGCCTTCTTCACATACTAAACTGGAGCTAAATTTCAGCAGGTTAATTGTTTATTGTTGCTCTATATTATTTCCTTAAGAAAACATACTGGCAAATCATATAGGAATTTCTTCCCGAAGTATACCCCGATATGTTTAAACACATCTGTACTGGTTGGAGGAGTGACCGAACATTTCATGTAGACAGGATGCTCTGATGCAGTGCTCTGAACAGTAGGAGGTGCTTCAACAGAGTGTACATGAAGTCACTGGGTGGGAACCTGACTTTTCCTTTCCCGGCTGTGACCTGGGACATTTAACGTTGCTGAGCCTCGGTTTATGTGTCTGTCAAGCAGGTTTAATAATCATGTGTGTTTCACAGGGCTATAGTGAAGACAAATGTGATCACATATGTAAAGCACTTATCAAAGTGCCTAGCACACAGGAAAGACTTGATTCAGGTCAGCTAATAATAATATAAGACACCATGTGCCCATCCTGGTGTGTGCTTTTCCTAAATTCTCGTGCTATTGAATGTAGGCAGTGGTGAAATGGCATAAGCAAGATGCATTTTTGGCTAATAGAAGCAGCGTCCTTTGTTCACGGTGTCTATGGGCCCAGGAGGGGCTAGAAATACAAAGGAAAAGAGCAGCTGCCAGCAGTGCCTCCTGCTGCTGCTGCCAAGTCACTTCAGTCGTGTCCGACTCTGTGCGACCCCATAGACAGCAGCCCACTAGGCTCCTCTGTCCCTGGGATTCTCCAGGCAAGAACACTGGAGTGGGTTGCCATTTTCTTCTCCAATGCACGAAAGTGAAAAGTGAAAGGGAAGTCGCTCAGTTGTGCCCGACTCAGTGACCCCATGGACTGCAGCCCACCAGGCTCCTCTGTCCATGGGATTTTCCAGGCAAGAGTACTGGACTGGGGTGCCATTGCCTTCTCCGCCAGCAGTGTCTACAGAGGTGTTGAAGATGGCCACAGGAGGCGGATCATTGTGGAGCAAGAAGGCAGAAAGAGGCCTGGCTTTCCCGAGGCGACAGGAGATCGTGTTGCTGAAACCTAGTGAGGGGTAGATGAGAGGGGCAGTGCTGGCAGAGGGAGAAGAATGCCCAGAGCTAGGAGAAGAGGGGAGCAATGGAGGATGTGTGAGGGGCAAACTGCCTGTGCTGAATACGTACTGGGCCTGTGTAAGGACACAGATGGAGGCCCTTCTGTACTGTTCTAAAGGGCACGGATCCAGTGGGGTCTCTTTAAGAACTATGTACATGATACAGTATCTCCCAAAGGGAATGCCACGGAGTGTTACTTCTACCAAATGCTGAGGGGAAACAAGAAGCTGTCTACCATATCCTCTCTTGGAGACTCACATATCTCATACTAAAGCTTAAGAAGACTCTACCAAAAAAGATACTCATTTAACTATTAAGGTAGCATTTGCTAAACTGAACTTACCTGGCACGTGCTAGCTTCCTCAAGCCCTGGTGGGCCGCTGGGCACTGCAGGAGGCCAGCTTGAGGCAGCTCCACAGCTAAAGCCCCAAACCACACTCAAGCCGTGTGGTTACTGACTCTCTGAATGTCAGTTTCTCATCTGCAGTGTAGAGGAATTAAACAAGATGACCTTGAAGATCCCGGGGGGCTCCTGACATTGGGGAGATTCAGCTTTCACACACGTCCTTTCCCAGAGCTCTGTGCCTGTCCTGTGCTGCCAAACTCCAAAGTTGGGACAAACCAGAAGAGCAGACTCCACACTAGATAAGCTGTCTCCAGGAGCCTCGCTTTTCCATCCTAACTTTCGCTTTGATCCATCGCAGGCCCAGCAGATGCCATAGTGATGAGCTCTATAATTCCATGGGAAAGACGTGGGAAACACAATCATAACAGCAATAATTCAACAGCCTAGCAAGTGCCAGATTTAATGTGTGCTTCTCCCATAGCATGACAGATGATAAATATATGAGAGCAGCAGAATGTTCATCTCTGACAAAAGAACTTCAACACATTTACTGAAATCTCTAATTTGCAGCAAGTTGAGTTCCAGTTTATAGGTAAGTTAGTTTGCATCTTCTCATAACACAGAAACATTTGACATGGTTTAGACTCCCAGGAATGCCCTTTGCACTAAGCCCATTTAATCCACGATGAAACAATAGCTCTGAGTGTATTCCTCAAAGACTGGACTTGTGAAGGCATCTATTTCATCCTCTTCCCCCCATTCCTCTCCCTGGCTTTACACCTTCTCTTATTTCATCATTCAGACCTCCCACACATCACTAACTTTACCAATTCACCAAGAGAAAAACATGGCTATCCCCCAAATTAATGCTGTCTGTAGCGAGAGGGAGGAGGCCACACAAATGGTTATCTTCAACATTTAAGCATGCCGCACCCACCCCACCCCCAGGATGGTGGTGTTCAACCATTCACGCATGGTGTTAGTTGTTGTCATGTCCAACTCTTTGTGACCCCATGGACTGCATTCCACCAGGCTCCTCTGTCCATGGCACTCTCCAGGCAAAAATACTGGAATGGGTTTCCATGCCCTCCTCCACGGGCTCTTGCCAACCCAGGGATTGAACCCAGATCTCCTACAATGCAGGCAAATTCTTTATTGCCTGAGCCACCAGGGAAGCCCCATTCGCACATAAATCACAAGTTTGAAATTCCTAAGTCAAATCCTAAATTGCCAAAATCCAGGCAAGTAATGTTGCTTTAAAAGCAAAAATAGGAGGATCAGCATTTTCTCCTCTTCTTTGATGGTATTGGAGCTTGAACCTAAATTGGACCCTCTCCAAAGATCCACATATGTCCAGGCATATCCATCCTGTTGGTGGGCAGGAGCCATCAGCAAGACAGTGGGTGGGACAGGAGTCCTGGGTCAGCCCAGTGCTGATCTAGAACCATGATTCTCACAATGTGGTCTTCAGATCAGCAGCCTCAGCATCATCAGGGAATTCATTAGAAATGTAAATCTTGAGTCCCCCTCCAGACTTGCAAAATCAGAAAACTTGGGCTTAAAACCCATAAGGGGTTCACGAAGCCTCCAGGTGATTCTAATAAATACTAATGTTTGAGAAGGCTGATCTGCCTGCCTAGCCTTCTGAATTCTTGTCTGCACTGCACGAAAAGGGAGGGCTACAGGCAGAAGCTGAAGGATACATCCTCATAAGGTGATGCGTGACCTGGCAGCTTGAGCATCACTACCTAGGAGGCAAAAGTGACAGAATGGGGGGGAGGTGGCATCACCCAGTGAGAACTTCGGGGAGTGCAGCCGCTCCTCAGCCTCCTGCTGATTTGGGCCATGAGGAACTGGAGACCCTCGGTGGAATCTGGACTGTCGAGAATACGGAGCCGTGAAGAGGTGAGGAAAGGCTCAGCCACCCTCAGGTGGCTTCTCGGTCCCCAACCAGGGAACCCTGAACAGAAGACCATAAAAGAGTTGTTTCTGACATCACAGGAGACCCCACTGGGGACTATCTGAAACTGGGTGATACTTCAGTGGGGGCCATGAAGCTGGCAGGGGAGGGGTGTAGGGGAGGAGTGGAAAGTGAAGGGAGTGGGCAGAAAGCCTGTGATGTTCAGGCTTCTGCCACAAATCTAATCCTGTTAGAGTGGGGAGGCCTGGGGAGGCTTGAGTTACAGGAAGAACAGAAATTCATCTTTAGCGTAGGCTTTAGTACAGAGAAAATTTTGATGCCTTCACCTCTCTCGAATGACTCTGTGGTATAAGCACCAAGCCAAGAAAATTCTTAGCTTGGTTTTAAAATCACAGAGGGGCCATCCCTTCCCCTACACCCTACCCCAGACACATGCACACAGGGGTCTGCATGGCACATTGTGGGGGGAATTACCGAGGGCTTCCTGGATGACAGGGAAAGACTGCTTGCCCGAGCATCAGTCAGATCCATAGCTTTCCCTGATAAGATTACCCCATCAGCTTCAGCCCCTGATAAAAGACATTAGCCCTTTCAAGTCTGCTGGAAGCTCCAGTCCCAAGCAGTGCCTCCTCGGATGCAGTGGTTTGGCAATTTGGGGTCTCCCTGGGCTCTCACGAAAAGGGTATCACATTTCTGACCGCTTTCCCTGTGGTTGGACTTATTCCTCCTCCTCTGAACCAGCATCTCCCTTTTCCTTCCTACTTGTTTACCCTCTTGTAACTTTGAAGGCAATGAAGTCCAAGTCACGGAAATTGTTCATCGCACCCTTCAGTTTGGTTGAACAGAAGAACTGGTGTGGACTTCGGCTGGGGCTGCCAGGAAGTTCAGGGCCTGTTTATTTGGCCTGGGGTGCCTGGAACCCACGCTAAACATCTTCTCAACTTATGGAGCTGCCTCCTTCCCGAGATGTCAGCTTAACACTCATATTGCTACTTTTTAAGCTACTGGGTATATTGGGACATTCTCTCTCTCCAGAAGGTATTTTTTTTAGAAAATTAACATTGGCCAGAAGGGTGGGGGGTGTGTTCACGTGTCATATTTTTATTCATCCCAGACTCCCATCAGTTAGAAGTGCAGTCTCCAGGCATTAGTCAGCACTGGTTCCTAGTGAGTATATCACTTCCCCTGGGGCATCAAGACATGAGACAAGGACTCTAAAATTCCTCTCAGTGGCCCCATGCCCTCTACTTCTTGTCTCCCTGCCCCTGGCTCATGTGATACAAACCCCATCTTGCTTGCTATCTTTCCTTCCAAACTTGCAACTGGATTTCCTCCACCAAGTATTAGGCAAGTCAAAGAATACAAATGTTTCCCGGTGCCAAGATCCCAGTCTCCAGGGAACTCAGCCTCAAGTACCTTTCCAGCTGCTCAGCTGCCAGGGAATCCAAAGCAACAAAATCTTCCTGCCACCTGCCTCTCTGTCAATTTTGATGAGGGGGGCCTTAACACTGGAAAACTGACCACATAAAATGGAGCCGGGGGAGAGGATAAGTGGTCTGCCACATCACAAGCTCCACCATTTAGACATAGAGTTGTAGGAAGCAGTGGAGGCCACCCTGAGGGGTGCAGAAGCACCATGTGTGATGGAGATTCACTGGAGCCCGTGTCCCAGCAGGGGCTGGCCCGGCATGTGTGATCTCCAGGCTCCCCTGGGTCAGGTTGGACTGCATAATTCTGCGGTGGAAATAAGCCTCTAAACTGAGATCACATCTCCTGTGGAGGCGAAAGCAGAGTTGGTAACAATGGCTTCTTTGGTGTCCTGGGAAGGGATGGCTGTTGGCACGGCTCACCCATCTCCCTTTGTGAGGTGCGTTGCTCCATCCTGCCTGTTTCCCTTCCTTCCTCCCCTCGTGCTGGGTGATAAACAGGCCAAACAGTATCATCCATTTCACCTGGAATGAGCTCTCTTATCCTCCTGTATCGATGTCACTGACATTTGATGCCAGGTACTGCAATAGATGGTAAACAACTTTACCTTTTATCTTACAGAGGACCCAAGAAGAAAGGATAGTGAGAATAAGCAGGTTCATTGTTGACAGAGAATCAGGCTATTCACTAGGACAGTTTTCCTTCCTTAGAAATGGCCTCACTAATCTGGCAGAGCACAGTGATAGAGGTGGGGGGTAGAGGAGGTAGGGAGGTATCTTAGAGTTTGAGAGACTTATTTAAATTGGCTGTGTTGCCCCTAAGTTGAAAACTTTTCTGGTCTGATGTCAGTAGTGGAATGTTAACTATTGGGCTGGGTTCCCATTCCATGTTTCTCTTCCTAATCAATCCTAATCATATTTTGCTCATTCATGATCTCATATAACCTAGTGGTGAGATACAACATCCTTCGTTTTCAGACTAGTAGTGGGAATAGTTATCAAGTAATAGATATTTCCAGTTACGGCTTCTATTGCCCATTTTGTGAAACCAATCTAGACCTTTCCCTTGGTCAGAAAGCTTTACCTCATAAATAAAGAAGTGAGCCTTGAGTCCAAAAATCATGATGATTCTTACTGTCTAAACTAGTTGACGGGGAAGCCTTGTAGGGTCATTGGAAGGACCTCACTCTAGAGTTAGCCAGACTGGGCTTCAATTCCCAACTCTACAACTTACTGATTCAGTGACATTGGGCAGGTCACTAGACCCTTTTGAAAGTCAGTTTTCCAATCCATAAAATAGAGGCAATAATACTCATCTTGTGAGGATTTAGTAAACTAATTTGGGATAAATTCCAGACACTTGCTCACCAACCATTGCATTTCCTAGAACTTAATTCCATTCTATTCTAAGCTCCATGAAGGCAAGGATATTTTGTTCAATCCTATGTCCTCAACACATATTAGATATTCAGTAAAAAATGTTTAAACAGATTATTTGGAGGACAAAATCTCTGGGATTTCTTTCTTCCTCATTCCATACACCTTTTTCTTACCCCATCCTGTACTTCCTCACCAGTCTTCTGCTTCTGGACAAAACGGAAAAACAGGGGCCATAAAATTAAAAGACGCTTACTCCTTGGAAGAAAAGTTATGACCAACCTAGATAGCATATTGAAAAGCAGAGACATTACTTTGCCAACAAAGGTCCATCTAGTCAAGGCTACGGTTTTTCCTGTGGTCATGTATGGATGTGAGAGTTGGACTGTGAAGAAGGCTGAGCACCGAAGAATTGATGCTTTTGAAGTGTTGTGTTGGAGAAGACACTTGAGAGTCCCTTGGACTGCAAGGAGATCCAACTAGTCCATTCTGAAGGAGATCAGCCCTGGGATTTCTTTGGAAGGAATGATGCTAAAGCTGAAACTCCAGTACTTTGGCCACCTCATGTGAAGAGTTGACTCATTGGAAAAGACTCTGATGCTGGGAGGGATTGAGGGCAGGAGGAGAAGGGGACGATAGAGGATGAGATGGCTGGATGGCATCACTGACTCTATGGACGTGAGTCTGAGTGAACTCCGGGACTTGATGATGGACAGGGAGGCCTGGCCTGCTGCGATTCATGGGATCGCAAAGAGTCAGACACGACTGAGCGACTGAACTGAACTGAGTCTACTCTTACATCTTGTAATAGGATGAATCATGTCCCCCCAAAGATATCAAGTCCTAATCCCCAGGCTAGTAAATGTTACCTTCCTTGAAAAAAAAAAAAAAAGAAATGTTACCTTACTTTCAGATGTATAAATTGAGAATTTGAAGATGAGATTATGTAGGTGGGCCCTAAATGTCACAACTGTCTTTATGAGAGAGAAACAAAGGGAGTTAGCACAGGCACACAGAGGAAAGGTGGTGTGAGGATGGAGGCAGAGATGGAGGTGATGCCAGAACGTTCTAGGAACACCAGTACAGCCCCCAGAAGCTGTAAGGGGAGTCTCCATTAGAACCTTCAGAAGGCATGTCCTTTGACACCTTGATTTCGTATTTCTGGCCTCCAGAATGATGGCAGAGTAAATTGTATAGTTTTCTGTTGTTTTCAGCCACCCAGTTTGTAAATTTTTACAGCAGTCCTAGGAAATGAATACACATCACAAACAACTGAAAAATTAGACAAAACACATAAAAAAAAAAAAAAAGGATTTTCAGATATTGGTCAATGGACACTGCCAGACACTGACCACTGAGAGAAGGGTAACTCGGCCCCAGCTTACCTCCCAGAGCATTTCCAGGCTGCAACACAGCAAGGAGACCATGGCTCTCAGAATTTGGCGGTTTGGCTAGGCATGCATGTGGAAGGGCTGGGTTGCTTTCCCAACATTGGTCTGACAAGTTGTTTATTATATAATCTCCTGAAGCAATTCTTTTCTTTTCTTTCTTTGCTTGACTAGTTTTTTTTATTTTTTAAAAAGCCTTTTGTTGGCCTTTTCGCAGATTGTAAATCTCATTTAACTTTTGTGTTAAATTGGCAATTTTTAAAAAGAGAAGAGAAAGGGTTTCTTCCTGTTGGTTATGTTCTTGATTAACATGGTCGTAGAGATGTTCACTGATCTGTTCATTTAAGAGAAGGGAAAGAAATTTTAAATCTCTCATGTGAAATATGACTTGCCTTGGGGCACCAGAGTTCCCTCACCAGCGCTGTTTCCTTTCTTCTCCACTAAGGTATAAACTCCCTGAGGGCAGGATATGGTCTCATTCTCTGCCATATCCCCAGAGTCTAGACTGATTCCTGCACAGAGTGAGTTCTCAAGTCTGTTCACTGGATTAAGTGGTCAGCATCATTTAACAGCAAATAAACCCTGTACAGTGCCTGGGACATGAACACCAAAAACAGAATGTGGAGGATGGTGGCTTCTTAAAGAGGATGGCACCGGGCATCAGTCTTCTCATGCTGCCATAAGGATACATTGCCAGCTGGGCCACTCACACAACAGGAATTCATTTTCTCACAGTTCTGGAGAATCTAAGTCCAAGATCAGAGTTCCAAAAATATTCAGTTTCTGGGGACGCCTCTCTGCCTGGCTTGTAGATGGCTGCCTTCCCCTTATGTCCTCATGCATTCTCTCTGTGTGAGCACTCAGACAGAGAGAACTCTGGCATCTCTTCTTTTTAAGGTGCCAGTCAGATTAGGACCCCACCCATATGATCTCATTTATTATTGTTGCTATTATTGACCGCCAAGTCAGGCGTGGAATCTTAGCTCCTGACCAGGGACTGAACCTGGGCTCCCTGAATTGGGAGCACAGGGTCTTAACCACTAGACCAGGGAAGTCTCTGGCTTCACTTAATTACCTCCTTACAGGCCCTGTCTCCCAGTGCAGTCATACTGGGTGTTCAAACTTCGACATATGAATTTGGGGGACACAATTCAGCCCATAACACACGGGTTTGTTTGTGTGTTCCGTTTTTTCCTGCTGCTGCTAAGTCGCTTCAGTCATGTCCAACTCTGTGCGACCCCATAGATGGCAGCCCACCAGGCTCCCCCAGCCCTGGGATTCTCCAGGCAAGAACACTGGAGTGGGTTTGCCATTTCCTCCTCCAATGCATGAAAGTGAAAAGTGAAAGTGAAGGTGCTCAGTTATGTCCAACTCTTAGCAACCCCATGGACTGCAGCCTACCAGGCTCCTCCGTCCATGGGATTTTCCAGGCAAGAGTACTGGAGTGGGGTGCCATTGCCTTCTCCCTAGTAAACATCTAAACCAATGTGAATCTGGTCACCTCTAGACCCCAGATGTTAGAGAAAGGGAACTATTTCTATACTACAAAATTAATAATAGTTGCTTAATATCATCAAATATCCAGGCAGTATTCAAATTTCCCCGATTCTCTTATTAGTTTCTTTAGTGTATGTTTAATCTTATTAGTTGCATTTGGTTGATATACTCTAAAGTCTCTTAATTTTTTTTCTTTTTCTTACAGTTTGCTTATTGAGGAACATTAAGTTGTTTGCTCTCTAGTTTCCCTACATTCTAGATTTTGTTGATGGCTTTCCCATCAACATATGTTGAATATGGAAAAGCATATTTAAATCATTTCTGTAGTCTCCTTATTTCCTAAAAACTATTAACTTTGACTGGAGGCCTGAGGGAAATGGAACATTTAACTCCTAAAATAATTTATTCTAATTTAGCGTTCTCTTCATGAAGTGTTTATAAAGACAGTGAGGGTCAGAGATGATTCTCCAGGAGCCACAGTGGCTCTGAGATGGCAGAGGGCAACTGAGGGAGTGATTCTGGTATTTGAAAACCTATGCCTGAAAATTTCTAACCACTTAGAGTAACAAAGCCAGAAGCTCCTTCATGAGAGCAACAAAAATGCACAACACATTCATGTATTTCAGATTTTTATATTGCTTTGTTTAATAGATTTTGAATTGTAGGAGAGGGGGAAACTCAAGGCATATCTCCAATTTTATTCCTAATCTGTACAAGTAAGAAGCAAAAATATAATCTGTCAAGCGGCCCTCCCTGGAGGACTCTGGTTAATGTTTCCAGGTTCCTCTAGAAACAATTACCCTCATTTCAGAAACACACTGGTTTTCTAGTCCACACCAGATCCCACCAACTTGTTTTGTTCACAAGAAACAGGTTAGCAAACAGGGAAAATCTTCCCTCCAGCCCTCTAACCTGCTTGTCAGAGAATTGAGCCAGATTCGCTGATGTATCTGAAAAGAAGCCTTTCCTGGTTATAGCAAAACCAGTGGTGCTCAAAGGTCTTGAATTTAGAGATAAATGAAGCACTTAACAGAGGCTCTTGGACAAAGATTTTCTCTCTGGAAGTTCATTAGAGAATGATTTTATTAATGATTTGCTCGATAGGCCACCATTTGTTCAGAAGGTCATAGGATTTATTTTTGCATTTTTTTATATACAGAAAAGTATGTAAAAAACATAAATGTACAATTAAAAATAATTATAAAATGAGCACTTACATTATGGCTAGATTCTAGAAATTTCCAGGGTGTCCATTCCCAATCATAGCATCCCCCCTCCCCACTCTCCTGACTTTTCTTATAATTACTTCCCTATGACCTTCTCCTGTGCATATACAATACTTCACTTGTTTCATATCTCTCTTAAGATGTTATCCCCAGAACTGAATATTGTCTTCCTCTAATAATCCAATGAGTGTACAGAATCAGATTCAGGGAGAAATTATTCTGAAGCATCATAAGTATACATCAAGATGCAGGCTACTTATCCGGAGAGCAGAAGCAAAACCATGCACCCCTATAGGCTTTGTCTGTAGGGCAAACATGAGCAGACCACTTAACTATTATAAAATTCTATGCTTTCTCTTCCTGTCTGACGAACTGAAAATTAATGGAACCGTTGGTAAAGGGAGTCATGGATGTGTTTCTGCAACCTCAGCAAAAGGCCAGCCTTCTTTATCTTTACTTACTGAGGCTTTGTTCTCCCTGCCACTTATTTTCTGTGAGGAAGGGAAGAAGGGTGTCCTTTCCCCTGCTGCTTGAACACTTCAGAGGATGGCATGATTTTTTAGGAGAACATCTAAAGTGATGCTTCTGAGAGTCAGAAAACCACTGCAGAGTTAATGGAGAACATTCATTCTGAAGCTAGAAATGTGAATAGAGAAATACATGTATTTCAAGTGTTATAAAATAAGGAAATTACCACAATTTAAAGTGCAGAGACAAATTGCTGGTACTATATTAACCAATTCATATGCATTGTATTTTAGATTTTTATATTGCTTTGTTTAATAGTAATATTTTACTTTCCCAAATCTGAGACCCAAGTATTCTTTCCTATTTCCCTGTGCCAACTTCAACCTGGAGCCCTCCTGCTCATGTTTCAGTGCTTACCTGAAAAGCCCCTTCCTCAGGGAGCCACTCCTGACCCTCCAAGCCAAGGCTGAATCTAACGCCCATGCAGTCCTCTGAACCATGAATTTCTCCATCTTAGAATTTCATGCTGTCTGCTTTTTTGTCTCTGTCTCTCTACTAGATTATAATTTCTAAGACTATTATCTGGAGAGTCAATATATAGAGAATAGTATAGAATCAACTCATTATAATCTCAGTTTATGGTCCAGAATGGAGGTCAAATATATATAGTGGATAATTATTTTCATTTCAGGGAGAAAGCAGGAAACTAAGGCAAGAATAGAATTGTGGTCAGCCTGAACTCCCAAGCCTGGGTTCCTAACTAGCACAGGACCATGTTTTCCAGTAAGTATAATACCTTTTTCTCTTTAACTGGCTATTTTTTAACCAGCTAGACTTAGTGCCAGGTGCTTTATGCACTGTAAAAGTCTCCATGTCTTGGAGATGGGTCTCCTCCACCGCCCCTATCTCAGATGATAAAACTGAGGCTCAAGAAATTTGATACCCTGCCCGAGAGCCAGAAGTTGAACTTCTTAGGCTGTATCCCTCTCTACTCACCTCTTTCCCCCTCCCACCCAGCATCTCCCTCTAAACAAATTAGATATATGGATTTTGGCCTTTTGCAGAGGAGACCAGAGTACATGAAGAAGAGAACGTGCTTTGAAAGTGTGGCTCAATACTTTCTTTTCACTTACTAATAAATCCTGGATAATATACATCAACTGAGCAATGCACATGTTTACCTAATTAAACGTGAGTGTGAATAGAACCACTGTTGAGAGGCTCAGATTGGGACTCCCAAGTCAACTAGTCTGCATTCAAGCTACACACGCACCTCTCCACAGCTGTGTAATGGGGGCGCGTTCCTAAACCTCCCCAGGCCGCCCTTCCCTGTACTCCAGCAGAGGCTGACAATGGTGTGTTTGTCATGGGGCTGTGTGAGGACTGAAAAGAGTAATACACGCAGCGCTGAGACACAGTGCCTGGCACACATGTGTGCTCATTAAGTGTGGGTGGGCTCATTAGGAGGCTTCTGTTGCCAATAATGGAAACTCTTGATTCTATGAGTTTAAACAACAACAGAAAGCACCATGTCAAATAACAAGGCCACAACTCAGGTGGCGCCACTGTTAATTCAGGGTTAATCCCTCAAGGGCTCCTGCCCACTCCAGCCTCCATCCTGACAGCACCCCCACTTCCTCACAGAGGTTAATCCCTTGGCCCCACACTCTGATTAATTCTGCACTTAGGTCCAGGGCTTGACTTTTCCAGCCTAAAGACATGGTTCCACTTACACCGACTTCACTAACACTTAACAGAAGCTCAGACCAGTTGCTGAGATGGTCTGTGGGTTCATCCAGTCCCTCAGGTCACACCCCCTCCCTCACCAAGAGCAGGTGCATCACTTTTCCTGCTTCCTTTTCCCATCTCCTTTTACCTCCTTCTGAGATCCAGGAGTTTATGCTTCTCAGGCCCTCCCTGAGAAGCCCTGTCCTCCTTGAGGGCTGCCCCTGTACTCGGGGCAAATGTGAATTTCCTGCAAGACCTGCTTCAGGCCTGTCTTCATGGGAGTTGGCTCATCTGTCTCTAAGCTATGAAGATGTGAGAGTGGAAATTAGTGTCACTGCCCCAGGAATATATGTCTTTTGAAATAGCTCTCATCCAAAAAGTGATAATGGTAGAAATTCCAAATACTGAGATAAATCTTTGGGATGATCATTTTAGTGCAGGAAGACTCTTAGCTTTTCCTGTAGAATTTGTCTTTTTCATTCTTGCTTTTTTGTTTTGATTTTTAATGCTTATTTCAAAAGCAAAATCTCAAACCAGAAAAATTTAAAGATACAAAAATCAGAAAGAGGTAAGCATAAAACACCCATAATTCTACATTATTAGTGATCCTTTGATTATACTTGGAACATCATTGGTTTTTGTTTGTTTCTGGTATGCAAATATTTTTTATTTTCAAATAGATAACCCACATTTGATCAGTGGCTACTTGTCTAGCTCAGCAATATAGTATGAATATCCTTTTATGTTAATAGACATGGGTCCTCAGACTAGATTTTAATGCTAAGTATTCCACTGTTTAGGTGTACTGTAATTTCTTTCAGAAAGCTACAGTGTGAGAAAACAGTCTCTTGGTATGTGGTTAGGCAGGTGCACCCTTGGGTTTGTTCCTAAATCTCATTATAAAAATGAGTACTTGTCCTTCCAGCTAGCAACTTTAATAATAAGGACTAAGAAGGAATTTCTTTTCTCTGACACCTGTTTTGTTCATCTTAAAATGGATATAAGGCCTACCTCTCAGGGTCATCGACTTGATATCAACAAAGGAATATAAACCATAGAGCATTTTAGAAAGGAAGCTGATATTATTATAGATACTCCTGGATACAGTTCTCTTAGAATATTTAACTCAGATGAACATTTTATCTACTACTGTGGGCAAGAATCAGGGAAGGCAATGGCACCCCACTCCAGTACTCTTGCCTGGAAAATCCCATGGACGGAGGAGCCTGGTGGGCTGCAGTCCATGGGGTCGCTAGGAGTCAGACATGACTGAGCGACTTCACTTTCATGCATTGGAGAGGGAAATGGCAACCCACTCCAGTGTTCTTGCCTGGAGAATCCCAGGGACAGGGGAGCCTGGCAGGCTGCCGTCTATGGGGTCGCACGGAGTCGGACACGACTGAAGCGACTCAGCAGCAGCAGCAGTGGGCAAGAATACCTTAGAAGAAATGGAATAGCCATCATAGTCAACAAAAGAGTCCAAAATGCAGTAAAAGTGAAGTCGCTCTGTTGTGTCTGACTCTTTGCAATCCCATGGGTTGTGGCCTACCAGGCTCCTCAGTCCATGGGATTTTCCAGGCAAGAGTACTGGAGTGAGTTACCATTTCCTTCTCCAAAATGCAGTACTTGGATGCAATCTCAAAAATAATAGAATGATCTCTGTTTGTTTCCAAGGCAAACCATTCAATATCACAGTAATCCAAGCCTATGCCCCAACCACTAATGCTGAAGAAGCTGAAGTTGAATGGTTCTATGAAGACCTACAAGATCTTCTAGAACTAACATCCAAAAAAGATGTCCTCTTCATTATAGGGGGCTGGAGTGCAAAAGTAGGAAGTCAAGAACTACCTGGCTGCTGCTGCTAAGTCACTTCAGTCGTGAGTAACAGGCAAATTTGGCCTTGGAGTACAAAACGAAGCAGGTCAAAGGCTAACAGAGTTTTGCCAAAAGAATGTGCTGGCCATAGCAAACGCCCCCTTCCAACGACACAAGAGAAGACTCTACACATGGACATCACTAGATGGTCAATATGGAAATTAGATTGATTCTATTATTTGCAGCCAAAGATATAGAAGCTCTATAGAGTCAGCAAAAACAACACTGGGAGCTGACTGTGGCTCAGTTCATGAACTCCTTATTGCCAAATTCAGACGGAAATTGAAGAAAGTAGGGAAAACCACTAGACCATTCAGGTATGACATAAATCAAATCCCTTATGGTTATGCAGTGGACATGACAAATAGATTCAAGGGATTAGATCTGATGGAGTGCCTGAAGAACTATGGATGGAGGTTGGTAATATTATACAGGAGGCAGTGATCAAGACCACCTCCAAGAAAGAGAAATGCAAAAAGACAAAATAGTTGTCTGACAAGGCCTTACAAATAGCTGAGAAGAGAAGCTAAAGGTAAAGGAGAAAGGAAAGATATACCCATTTGAATGCAGAATTCCAAAGAATAGCAAGGAGAGATGAGAAAGCTTTCCTCAGCGATCAGTGCAAAGAAGTAGAGGAAAACAATAGAAGAGATCTCTTCAAGAAAATTAGAGATACCAAAGGAACATTTCATGCAAAGATGGGCTCGATAAAGGACAGAAGTGGTATGGACCTAACAGAAGCAGAAGATATTAAGAAGAGGGGGCAAGAATACTCAGAAGAACTATACAAAAAAGATCTTAATGAGCCAGATAACCATGATGATGTGATCACTCACCTAGAGCCAGACATACTGGAATGCAAAGTCAAGTGGGGCTTAGGAAGCATCACTATGAACAAAGCTAGTGGAGGTGATGGAATTCCAGTTGAGCTATTTCAAATCCTGAAAGATGATGCTGTGAAAGTGCTGCACTCAATATGCCAGCAAATTTGGAAAACTCAGCAGTGGCCACAGGACTGGAAAAGGTCAGTTTTCATTCCAGTCCCAAAGAAAGGCAATGCCAAAGAATGCTCAAACTACCGCACAATTGCACTCATCTCACACACTAGCAAAGTGATGCTCAAAATTCTCAAGCCAGGCTTCAACAGTACATGAACCATGAAATTCCAGATGTTCAAGGTGGATTTAGAAAAGGCAGAGGAACCAGAGATCCAATTGCCAACATCCGCTGGATCATCAAAAAAGCAAGAGAGTTCCAGAAAAACATCTATTTCTGCTTTGTTGACTACGCCAAAGTCTTTGACTGTGTGGATCACAGCAAACTGTGGAAAATTCTGAAAGAGATGGGAATACCAGACCACCTGACCTGCCTCCTGAGAAATGTGTATGCAGGTCAGGAAGCAACAGTTAGAACTGGACATGGAACTGGTTCCAAATTGGGAAATGAGTACGTCAAGGCTGTATATTATCACCCTGATTATTTAACTTCTATGCAGAGTACATCATGAGAAACGCTGGGCTGGGTGAAGCACAAACTGGAATCAAGATTTCCGAGAGAAATATCAATAACCCCAGATACACAGATGACACCATCCTTATGGCAGAAAGTGAAGAAGAACTAAAGAGCCTCTTGATGAATGGGAAAGAGGAGAGTGAAAAAGTTGGCTTAAAGCTCAACATTCAGAAAACTAAGATCAGGGTATCTGGTCCCATCACTTCATGGCAAATAGATAGGGAAACAAGGGAAACAGTGACAGACTTTACTTTTTGGAGCTCCAAAATCACTGCAGATGGTGACTGCAGCCATGAAATTAAAAGACGCTTGCTCCTTAGAAGAAAACTATGACCTAGACAGCATATTAAAAAAGCAGAGACATCACTTTGCCAGCAAATGTCCAAATAGTCAAAGCTATCATTATCCCAGTAGTCACGTATGGATGTGAGAGTTGGACTATGAAGAAAGATGAGTTCCGAAGCATTGATGCTTTTGAACTGTGGTATTGGAGAAGACCCTTGAGAGTCCCTTGGACTGCAAAGATATCCAACCAGTCCATCGTAAAGGAAATCAGTCCTGAATATTCATTGAAAGGACTGATGATGAAGCTGAAACTCCAAATCTCTGGCCACCTGATGCAAAGAACTGACTCATTGGAAAAGACCCTGATGTTGGGAAAGATTGAATGTAGGAGGAGAAGGGGACAACAGAGGATGAGATGGTTGGATGGCATCACTGACACAATGGAAATGAGTTTGAGTAAGCTCTGGGAGTTGGTCATGGACAGGGAAGCCTGGCGTGCTGCAGTCCATGGGGTCGCAAAGAGTTGGACGCAACTAAGCGACTGAACTGACTAACTGACTTAGGAGTCTTTGAGAAGCTCTCTGATTATTGTGTCAACTTTAAAAATGATTGTGGGCAGCATTCCACATTATCTGAGTGAGTGGGTTTGTGGTTTTTTGAAGGCATCTTACTCCACGGTTTCTCCCTCCTCTTTCTACTGCTTCATGTCCAAATGATCTCATTTTAGCAGCCCAGGCTATGTGCATAGATCAGGCTCATGGCTGTTGTGTGTTTCCTCCAGAAATTGTGTGTAAGCTGACTTGGGCACCCTTGATTAATATTTAACCTAGCAATACAAGCCGTAAGTCATTGTCCAAGGCTGGATGGATTGATCTGGAATGTAAAGGTTTATTTATTTACTGGCTCCCTAATGTGCGGGTTATGTTACTTGTGGTTGTTGCATTGCCATGCAGGAAATGTGCACATTCTGAGGCCAAGACTTAAGTCAGAGTCATAATAGTCCACCCTGGTGATTTTCCACAGCACTAAAAAAAAGCTTTAAAGATACAGTAGCTGCAGGAGTCCCAGCCTACTACACCAGAGGCCAAGGCAGAGCAGAGACTCAAATATTAGATTTCATCTTCCTTGAGCCTTCTTCCCACACACATGTGCACACACACACACACACACACACACACACACACTCACACTCCAAATCCTTTTTGAGGATCATCTCAAGTCCTTCATCTTCTGTAAACCTCTCCTGACCTTTTCCACCCTCTAAAAATCCCAGCCCAATAAACACTTTCAGCTCTTCACAGTCTCTGTTATCCACAACAGCATTTAATTGTGAACTGTCATGTCTGTTACTATTTCATGCATGTTGGGTTTGTCTCTGCAAACAAACAACCAATCAAACCTGAGGGCCAGATACACTTCCCGCCTCCACCCTTAGCCAGGGTAAAGCACAGAGGGAGATCTCAAGCAATTCTTCAGAGAGATTGATTCAAACAGAACCGACCCTTCCCTTCTTGTTTAAGTTCCTTCCACGGACTCTTTTTTTAAAGATTTATTTAATTATTTGGCTGCACTGGGTCTTTGTTGCTGAGTGAGGGCATTCTCTAGTTGCGCTGAGTGGAGGCTGCTCTTGTTGCACGGGCTTCCCTCTGTGGTGGCTTCTCTAGTTATGGAGCATGGACTCTAGAGCATGCAGGCTTCAGGAGCTGTGGCTCGTGGGCTCTGGACTGCGGGTTCAGTAGTTGTGGTGCACAACAGTCAGAGATGCTCCGTGGCACGTGAGGTCTTACACAAGCAGGAATCAAACACACATGTCCTCTGCGTGGGCAAGTGGGTTCTCAGCCACTGGACCACCAAGGAAGTCCTCTACCAACATTTATGGAGGGCCTATTTCCTCCAGTCTCCAGACAAGGCACTTCATGGGTGAGGGCAATTCCAATCCCTTCTGAGTCCCTTGGAGAAAACACCATTGGATAGTCAGAATGCCAATTTTGCATAGTAAACAGCTGCTGCTGCTGCTGCTAAGTCGCCTCAGTCGTGTCCGACTCTGTGCAACCCCATAGACAGCAGCCCACCAGGCTCCCCCGTCCCTGGGATTCTCCAGGCAAGAGCAGTGGAGTGGGTTGCCATTTCCTTCTCCAATGCATGAAAGTGAAAAGTGAAAGGGAAGTCACCCAGTTGTGTCTGACTCGTAGCAACCCCATGAACTGCAGCCTACCAGGCTCCTCCGCCCATGGGATTCTCCAGGCAAGAGTACTGGAGTGGGTTGCCATTGTAAACAGCTAAGTAATATTAAAACAGAGAACTTTCCTGTGACCCACTCTTGTATCTTACAGAGGAAGATCTGGCTCAATGAAGTTAAACAACCCACTCAAGGTGACACAAATGGTTTTCAGGCATCAAAATCATAACCCTTTTTGCAAAAAGCTATAAAAGTTTTTGTATTCCTCAGAGATGGGCACTAAAAAAATACATTGTTCAGTAAAACAGTTGTATGTAATGATTCCACATAGCAACAGATTCTAAGAATTTATTCCCTTTGTTTGTGTAGAAAATTCTAATTAATTAGAAGTTTACTAAGGAATTCTTTTTAATGTAACAATTCCTTCTAGGGTAAAGGAATAGGAAACAAATAAAAATTCACACCATTCTCTGAAAGGCTGGAATAGTGCTTGATGGACCAAAATCATTCCTGTTTAGGATAACACAATATAGCTCACAAATCTCACTTATCTTATGTGCTTTCTGCCTGCAGCATTCAGTGTGCATTAGAAAACTGTAAATATTTTCAGCCTTGTCATGGCAGATTAGTGCACAGGTCTAGCTATGAAAAATGTTTGTGTGTCAAAGAGTCCAATAAGCACCATAGCACCACAGGCTGATTTCACAGATGCATTGAAAAATAAATAGTGAAGTATTTTTACTTTGCAAAAGCATGTTTGCCCCTAGTCTGAGCAAAGCACAGTGTTAGCAGATGTGGAAGAAACACAGACCAGTCAGTCATGGAAGCAACTTTCAAGGACAGGAGCACAGTCCTCTGTGTTAACAGGGACAGAAAGCTGGCTTAGACTACAGAGAGACTTGCCTGGTTCACATAACTCAAAGGCCAGGAGAGCACTGGCTTCAGGTTAGGCTTGATCCAGCAGCTCAGCTGTGTCTCCAAGGACCCAAGTTCTCTCCATCTTTTTCTGTTTCCCACAGGCTCAAGTTTATCCTCAGACTCCAGAGCTCTTTTGGCACTTCCAGATGTCCCTCTGATGGTGGCAGGTGGCTGCCATGGCCACAGACCTGTCACCCTCACACCACATTGTCTAGGGAAGGGAGAGTTTCTAAGTTCATTTTCTCAGAAGTAACTAGGAGATCTACTTGGTATGGACGAGCATGGGTGGAGGGCTCAATTTTGGATCAAGGGGAGTACTCTGCTCAGCCCGGGTCTGTGTAGCAGGTCAATGCCTGAACCACTTCCGGCTAATTGATCAGCTTAAGCAAGCAAGTTCATCCTGGAACTTGGGGCGTAGGGGTGGGGGAGGGTCCAGTCTACCCAAATCCCTTTCGTGACTGGGGAAGCAGTGTTTTAACTAATTAGCATCAGGCTTCTGTCATCTAGAGAAGGGAAAACAGAAGTAGGGAGACAACCAACAAACGCCCAAGAGTAAACTCAGGGTGTGATGATGTGACGATGCTCCAACCAGGAGCTGTGTGTCACACCTTCAGTGATGCTTCCACCACCCCTGTGCAGACAACCAGCAGAGCCCCATGAGCTGCGGTGAAGGTCGTCACTTGTGAGGAAACTGTGTGATCTTTCAGCTAGAAGATTAATTTTGCAGGAAAGTGATTGTGCTGCAAAAGACATTTCACTCTGATTGAAGTGGTAGAGGTTAGGAACTAAAAAGCCAGAGCAGTTGGAGCCATCTGAAGAAGATCAGATATGGGGCTTCTATCAGGGCCAGCACCCCATGGTTCTACGTCCCACAGCACCTTCCTTGGCAGTTACTTCCTCCCACACATTAGTAAAACACTCCCAGTGTTGGCACTGAGATGTGTTAGAAAATGGTGACCCAATGTTCAGTTCATCTCAGGGAGGGAAGCAGTGTAATGACTGGAAAGGGCTTTGAAATAGATGCAGAAACACTTGCTTCTAGTCTGGTCTGTGCCCCTAACTCAGTCGAGGCAGTGTCAACACGTGGGCTCTGGAGTCAGGCAGACAGGCAGGCAGCACAGTTCCCAACAGTGTGCCCTTGGGCAAGTTACTTAACCTCTCTGATCCCAAATTTTCTCCTCTATACAGTAAGAGTAATAATAATCCTTGTTGCTGGCGTGAAATCTTACTATGTCTCAGTTTGTTCCCATGCAAACAAAGGAAGGAATGTTTTACGTGGCAAGTATTAACTGTCTGGTGGATACAAAGGAGGTAGCCAGTCTGTGGGATGGAAATGAGCGGAGTTAATTGCAGCTCACATGGAGGGAAGGTTTTGAGGTGAACGCAAACCTTCTAACTCCATGTGTAAGTGACCCAACTGCTCTGCTGTAGCTGGGAGGACAGGACAGGATGTGGCATGTGGCCATACACCTGCCAGGCAGGATTCAGGGCTGGCAGAGTAAACCAAGGGGATGTCCTTATGTCATTGGACGATTTCCTGCTTCACTAATAGCCACTCTTTCTACTCTGAGAGTACGGAGGTCAGTGACACGTGGAGGGAAGCGTTTTCAAGCAATTAACAGGAGAAGTGATCCCAGGCTCCTATTTATTCCCCCCCACCACCAGGTTCTTGCCCACCCAGGAACATTCCTGAACCTTTGTAACAAAGGCCAGCAGTGTGAACAGCACCTGCAGGGCCCATGGCTTGGGTTTGATTTCTGGTTCCACCCACTGACTTTGGACAACTCTCTGAGTATCACTTTCTTTCCTTATCTGTGGAAGAGGATGTGGGTGGTGGTTTCTTGCAAGGTGGCCGTGGGCATCATTAAGTGGAAAGTACTTTGCTCCATTCCAGGCTCACAGGGTTGGGAAGCAGGGCTTTATTCACTGAAGCCCTGAGAGGTGAGGTGCTTAACTGGAGATATGTCAGACCTATGGAATCACTGCTATATTTTAGAATTTGAACTCTGAAAATTACACTATCTTTTAAATAAAAAACATATTGAAAATTAAAAATACAGTTGGCCCTCCATGTCTTTGAATTCCATATCCATGGATTGGAAATATTTTTAAGAAACTGCTTCCCAGGTAGTACAGTGGTAAGAATCTATCTGCCAATGCAGGAGATGCGATAAATGCATCTTTTGATGCATTTTGATCCCTGCATTGGGAAGATCCCCTGAAGGAAGAAATGGCAACCCACTCCAGTATTCTTGCCTGGAAAATTCCATAGAATTTTCTGAGCCTGGTGGGTTACAGTCCATGGGGTTTCAAAACAGTCAGACATAACTGAGCACACACACATACGTGAAAAAATATTTATTTATTTGGCTGAGTTAGGTCTTAGTCACAGCACATAGGATTGTTGATCTTAGTTATAGTATGTGGGATCTAGTTCCCAGGCCAGGTATCAAACTCAGGCCCCCTGTCTTGGGAGCACAGCGTCTTAGCCACTGGACCACCTGGGAAGTCCCTGAAAAAAAATTTTTTTTAATTCTAGAAAGTTCCAAGAAGTAAAACATGAATTCACTGCACATTGGCCACTATATACATAGCATTTACATGGTATTTGGTATTATAAGTGATCTAGAGATGATATAAAGTATACAGGAGGATGTGTGTATGTCATATGCAGATACTGAGCTATTTTATAGGGGATTTGAGCATCCTTGGATTTGCTATCTGCAAGGGTGCTGGAACCAATCCTCCTCAGATATTGAGGGAGTGCCAACTTGTCAAAGTGCCCAGGCATTATTTTGAAACATAGCCAGTGAGATATGTGCTAATGGAAAGCACAGTTCAGGAGCCCATCACAGGATTTCTAAGAGAGAATCTCAAGGACCAGTTTGAATGTCCTGTCTATATGCTCCCTACCCCTTCCCCTTCACATTCTACATTGCCTCATTTCCTGTACTTTAAAATGGCACTGTCTGTATACAGTACAACTGACTAGAGCAGTTATGGTGATGATACTGGTTTGGACAAAAAGTTCGATCAGATTGTTCCATAGGATAGTGTGGAAAAACCAAAATGGGCTTTTTGGCCAGCCCAATACAATGGATAGTGCAGGGGCATGTGGTTTATTTGAAAGAGGGCCACTTCAGAGCCCCACTGCCACTCGCTACCAAGTTGACTCTGCAAGAATTTTTTAAACTCCCCAGGCCTTAGTTTCCTCATCTATAGAATGGGGACAATAATATTTCTTTAAAAGTTGTGATGCAGTTTAAATAAAGCATCTCAGCAGCAATAAATAGTTTTTTTCTTTCTTGTGGCTTTGAGACTTTCTAATTTTTCTCTGGGTTCTTTGCCAGTTGTTGAGTGCATTCACTTTGTCCCTATATTAACTTTTCTAGATTCACACAACAACACAAGTATATAACTCATTTCTAAAGCCGTGTCTTGTCCTTTTGGTTAATTAATGATTTTTGTTAGTTTGGATGCCAAAGGTTTATGCTCTTTAGGAATCTGAGCCTGTCAGCCTAGATAAGGTTTGAATTCCACATACCTTTTGATGCATGGATATTCCAAGGTGACTGAACACTCAAAAGTAAACAGTCATGGTCTCCTAGCTACTAGCCAGTGAATTTCTTTGCCCTACATCTATTTCCTGAAGAGAATGCATTCAGTTCAGTTCGGTCGCTCAGTCATGTCCGACTCTTTGCAACCCCATGAGTCACAGCACGCCAGGCCTCCCTGTCCCTCACCAACTCCCGGAGTTCACACAGACTCATGTCCATCAAGTCAGTGATGCCATCCAGCCATCTCATCCTCTGTCGTCCCCTTCTCCTCCTGCCCCCAATCCCTCCCAGCATCAGACTCTTTTCCAATGAGTCAACTCTTCGCATGAGGTGGCCAAAGTACTGGAGTTTCAGCTTTAGCATCATTCCTTCCAAAGAAATTCCAGGGCTGATCTCCTTCAGAATGGACTGGTTGGATCTCCTTGCAGTCCAAGGGACTCCCAAGAGTCTTCTCCAACACCACAGTTCAAAAGCATCAATTCTTCGGCACTCAGCCTTCTTCACAGTCCAACTCTCGCATCCATACATGACCACTGGAAAAAACCATAGCCTTGACTAGACGGACCTTTGTTGGCAAAGTAATGTCTCTGCTTTTGAATATGCTATCTAGGTTGGTCATAACTTTCTTCCAAGGAGTAAGTGTCTTTTAATTTCATGCATGCAGTCACCATCTGCAGTGATTTTGGAGCCCCCAAAAATAAAGTCTGACACTGTTTCCCCATCTCTTTCCCATGAAATGATGGGACCAGATGCCATGATCTTCGTTTACTGAATGTTGAATTTTAAGCCAACTTTTTCACTCTCCTCTTTCACCTTCATCAAGAGGCTTTTTAGTTCTTCACTTTCTGCCATAAGGGTGGTGTCATCTGCATATCTGAGGTTATTGATATTTCTCCCGGCAATCTTGATTCCAGCTTGTGCTTCTTCCAGCCCAGCGTTTCTCATGATGTACTCTGCATAGAAGTTAAATAAGCAAGGTGACAATATACAGCCTTGATGTACTCCGTTTCCTATTTGGAACCAGTCTGTTGTTCCATGTCCAGTTCTAACTGTTACTTCCTGACCTGCATACAAATTTCTCAAGAGGCAGGTCAGGTGGTCTGATATTCCCATCTCTTTCAGAATTTTCCGGTTTATTGTGATCCACACAGTCAAAGGCTTTGGCATAGTCAATAAAGCAGAAATAGATGTTTTTTCTGGAACTCTCTTGCTTTTTTGATGATCCAGCGGATGTTGGCAACTTGGTCTCTGGTTCCTCTGCCTTTTCTAAAACCAGCTTGAACAACTGGAAGTTCACGGTTCATGTATTGCTGAAGCCTGGCTTGGAGAATTTTGAGCATTACTTTACTAGCGTGTGAGATGAGTGCAATTGTGCAGTAGTTTGTGCATTCTTTGGCATTGCCTTTCTTTGGGATTGGAATGAAAACTGACCTTTTCCAGTCCTGTGGCCACTGCTGAGTTTTCCAAATTTGCTGGCATATTGAATGCCGCACTTTCACAGCATCATCTTTCAGGATTTGAAATAGCTCAACTGGAATTCCATCACCTCCACTAGCTTTGTTTGTAGCGATGCATTATATAATGCTATTTCCACTTATGTTACTTTCACCATCTTGAAAAATACCCAAATCCTTTGCTGGACTGATCTATGTGTAGGCTAGAAACAGCTAAACAGAGACAAGAACAAGATGGCAGAGGAGGAGGTGGACATGGAGTACATCTCTCTCCACAGATACATCAGGAATACACCTTTAGACACAGAAATGCATGAAGAACACCAGCTGAGAGCAGACAGGAGTACCTGACCAATGGAAAAGGATATATAGAACCATGAATAACTTGGTAGGATGAAGGAACTAGGCAGGAAAAACAGGAGTGTTAGTAGGACTGGACCTGCCCTCAGCCAGTGGGGGACCAGAGATGTAACCCTAGGGATTATCAAAGAGTGAGTATTCACACAAAGGAAACCACTTGAATACAAGACCCAGCATCACCCAACCACAAGTAGCACCCTGTGCAGGATGCCTCAAATAAACAACAACAACAACAACAACAAAAAAAAACCTGCAAATCATCAGCAGACAGGATTACCCTTCACTTAGCCTTGCCCATCTGAGGGAAAACAAACAAACAAACAAAAACTCAGCACAAATCTCACTCTATACAAAGTTTACACAAACCACTGGACCAACCTTAGGAGGGCTGAAACCAAAAGGAAGAAACAATTCAAACTTGAAGCCTTGCAAAAGAAGACCTCAAACACAATAAGTTAAAAAAAATAATGAAAAGGCAGAGAAATACTACACAAATGAAGGAACAAACTAGAAACACAGAAGTTCAGATAAATAAAGAGGAAATAGGCAAACATCCTGAAAAATAATTCAGAATAATGATAGTAAAGATGATCAAAAACCTTGAAAACAAAATGGAGAAAATGCAGAAATCAATTAACAAAGGCCTCAAAGAATTAAAGAATAAACATATAGAGACAAACAACACAATTACTAAAATTAAAAATACTCTAGAAGAAATCAATAGCAGAATATCTGAAGCAGAAGAATGAATCAGTGAGCTGGAAGATAAAATGGTGGAAATAACTTCTGAAGAGTAAAATAAAGTAAAAAGAATGAAAAGAACTGAGGATAGTCTCAGAGACCTCGGGAACAACATCAAATGTACCAACATTGGAATTATAGGGGTCCCAGAAGAAAAAGAGAAAAATAAAGGGTATGAGACAATTTTTGAAGAGATTATAGTTTAAAATATCCCCAAGATGGAAAAGTAAATATTTAATCAAGTCCAAAAGGCACAAAGAGTCCCATACAGGATAAACCCAAGGAGAAACATGCCAAGACACGTACTAATCAAATTAACAGACTAAACACAAAGAAAGAATATTAAAAGCAGCAAGGGAGAAGCAACAAGTAACATACAAGGGAAACCCCGTATGTGTAACAGCTAATCTTTCAGCAGAAACTAGGCAGGTCAGAAGGGAATGGCAGGATAAATTTAAAGTACTGAAAGGGAAAAATCTACAACCAAGATTACTATACCTGGCAAGGATCTCATTCAAAATTGATGGAAAAATAAAGTGTTTCAGACAAGCAAAAGTTAAGAGAATTCAGTGCCACCAAGCCAGCTTTAGGACAAATGTTAAAGGGAATTATACAGTCAAGAAAAACAAGAGAAGAAAAAAGACCTACAAAATAAACCCCAAACAATTAAGAAAATGGCAATAAGAACATATGCATCAACAATTCCTTTAAATGTAAATGGGTTAAATGCTCCAACCAAAAGACACAGACTGGCTGAATGGATACAAAAACAAGACCCATATATAAGCTGTCTACAAGAAACCCACTTCAAACCTAAAGACACATACAGACTAAAAGTAAGAGGATGGAAAAATATATTCCATGCAAATGGGAAGCAAAAGAAAGCTGCAGTAGCAATCCTATATCAGACAAATAGATCTTAAGATAAAGAATATTACAAGAGATAACGAAGGATACTACATAACAATCAAGGGATCAATCCAAGAGGAAGACATAACAATTGTAAATATCTATGCACTCAACATAGAGCACCTCAATACATAAGACAAACTCTAACAGACATAAAAGGAGAAATTGACAGTAACGCAAAAATAGTAGGAGACTTTAACACCCCACTCATACCAATGGACAGATCATTAAAATGGAAAATTACTAAGGAAACACAAGTCTTACATGATACATTAGATGATATGGATCTCATTGATATCTTCAGGACATTCCATCCAAATGCAGACGAATACACCTTCTCAAGTGCACATGGAACATTCTCGAGGAAAGACCACATCTTGAGTCACAAATGAAACCTCAGTAAATTTAAGAAAATTTAAATTGTATCAGGCATCTTTTCCTACCACAATGCTATGAGACTAAATACCAATTACAAGAACAAAACTATAAGAAACACAAACAAATGGGGATTAAACATGTGTCTAAATAACCAACAGGTTAGTGAAGAAATCAAAAGGGAAATAAAAAATTTTCTAGAAATAAATGACAATGAAAACATGACAAATAAAAACCAGTGGGATGCAACAAAAGAGGGAAGTTTAAATCCTACCCCAAGAAGCAAGAAAAATATCTAACAGACAACCTAACTTTATACCTAAAACAACTGGAAAAAGAAGAACAAAACCCCCCAGAATTAGAAGGAAAGAGATCATAAAGATCCGAGCAGATATAAATGAAAAACAAATGAAAGGAACAATAGTAAAGATTAATAAAACTAAAAGCTGGTTCTTTGAAAAGATAAAATTGACAAACTTAGGTCAGACTCATCAAGAAAAAAAGAAGAATCAAATCAACAAAATTAGAAATGAAAAAGGAGAGGTTACAACAGACACCACACAAATACAAAGGATTATAAGAGACTATTATGAACAACTATATGGCAATAAAATGGACAACCTGGAAGAAATGGATGGAGTCTTAGAAAAATCCAACCTTCCAAGACTAAACCAAGAAAAAATAGAAATTATGAACAACCCAATTATAAGCACTGAAGTTGAAGCTGTGATCAAAAATCTCCCAAAAAACAAAAGCCCAGGACCAGATGGCTTCACAGGAGAATTCTATCAAACATATAGAGAAAAGCTAATTCCTATTCTAAAACTCTTTCAAAAAATTGTAGAGGGAGGAATACTTCCAAACTCATTCTATGAGGCCACAATCACCCTGATACCAAAACCAAAGACAGCATCAAAAAAGAAAACTACAGGCTAATCTCACTGATGAACATAGATGCAAAAATCCTCAACAAAATTTTAGCAAACAGAATTCAGCAACACATCAAAAAGCTCATACACCATGATCAAGTTGGATTTATTCTAGAAATGCAAGGATTCTTCAATATAGGCAAATCAATCAATGTGATACACCATATTAACAAATTGAAAGATAAAAATCATGATAATCTCAATAGATGCAGAAAAAGTCTTTGACAAAATTCAGCACCCATTTATGATTAAAACTCTTCAAAAAATGGGCATAGAAGGAACCTACCTCAACATTGTAAAGGCCATATATGATAAGCCTACAGTAAACATTATTCTCAATGGTGAAAAACTGAAAGGCATTCCCCCTAAGATCAGGAACAAGACAAGGGTGTTCACTTTTGCCACTATTATTCAACATAATTCTGGAAGTCCTAGCTACAGCAATCAGAGAAGAAAAAGAAATAAAAGAAATCCAGATTGGAAAAGAAGTAAATCTCTCAGTGTTTACTGTACATGATACTGTTTACTGTACATGACATGATACTGTACATATAAAACCCTAAAGATAGTATCAGAAAATTACTAGAGCTAATCAGTGGATTTAGCAAAGTTGCAGGATACAAAATTAATACACAGAAATCACTTGCATTTCTATATACTACAATGAAAAATCAGAAAAAGAAATTAAGGAATCAATCCCATTCACCATTGCAACAAAAAGAATTATATAGGAATAAACTTACCTAAGGAGACAAAAGAACTGTACACAGAAAATTATAAGACACTAAGGAAAGAAATCAAAGATGACATAAACAGATGGAGAGATATTCCATGTTCCTGGGTAGGAAGAATCAATATTGTGAAAATGACTATACTACCAAATGCAATACAGATTCAATGTGATCCCTATCAAATTACCAATGACATTTTCCACAGAACTATAACAAAAAATTTCACAGTTCATATGGAAACACAAAAGAGCCCAAATAGCCAAAACAGTCCTGAGAAAGATTGAGCTGGAGGAATCAACCTTCCTGACTTCAGATTATACTACAAAGCTGTGGTCATCAAGACAGTATGGTACTGGCACAGAAACAGAAATGTAGACCAATGGAACAAGATAGAAAGCCCAGAAATAAACCCTTGCACCTATGGGTTCCTTTTTGTTTTTTTCTTTTTAAGAGTGTTAAAATCTTTATTTTTACCCCACAGCCTTGTAGATTTTCTTTTACCTTACTGGTTCTTATTTTTCTTTAAATGAAACAGAGCATGTAAAATACCCAGGAAATGCTTAGTAGAGTTAAGTAACATACTTCATTTTATTTTATTTTTTTTAATTTTATTTTATTTTTAAACTTTACATAACTGTATTAGTTTTGCCAATATAGAAATGAATCTGCCACAGGTATACATATGTTCCCCATCCTGAACCCTCCTCCCTCTTCCCTCCCCATACCATCCCTCTGGGTCGTCCCAGTGCACCAGCCCCAAGCATCCAGTATCGTGCATCGAACCTGGACTGGCGACTCATTTCATACATGATATCATACATGTTTCAATGCCATTTTCCCAAATCTTCCCACCCTCTCCCTCTCCCACAGAGTCCATAAGACTGTTCTATACATCAGTGTCTCTTTTGCTGTCTCATACACAGGGTTATTGTTACCATCTTTCTAAATTCCATATATATGCGTTAGTATACTGTATTGGTGTTTTTCTTTCTGGCTTACTTCACTCTGTATAATAGGCTCCAGTTTCATTCACCTCATTAGAACTGATTCAAATTTACTCTTTTCAATGGCTGAGTAATACTCCATTGTGTATATATACCTCAGCTTTCTTATCCATTCATCTGCTGACGGACATCTAGGTTGCTTCCATGTCCTGGCTATTATAAACAGTGCTGCGATGAACACTGGGGTACACGTGTCTCTTTCCCTTCTGATTTCCTCAGTGTGTATGCCCAGCAGTGGGATTGCTGGATCATAAGGCAGTTCTATTTCCAGTTTTTTAAGGAATCTCCACACTGTTCTCCATAGTGGCTGCACTAGTTTGCATTCCCACCAACAGTGTAAGAGGGTTCCCTTTTCTCCACACCCTCTCCAGCATTTATTGCTTGTAGACTTTTGGATCACAGCCATTCTGACTGGCGTGAAATGGTACCTCATAGTGGTTTTGATTTGCATTTCTCTGATAATGAGTGATGTTGAGCATCTTTTCATGTGTTTGTTAGCCATCTGTATGTCTTCTTTGGAGAAATGTCTATTTAGTTCTTTGGCCCATTTTTTGATTGGGTCATTTATTTTTCTGGAGTTGAGCTGCAGGAGTTGCTTGTATATTTTTGAGATTAGTTGTTTGTCAGTTGCTTCATTTGCTATTATTTTCTCCCATTCTGAAGGCTGCTTTTTCACCTTGCTAATAGTTTCCTTAGTTGTGCAGAAGCTTTTAATTTTAATTAGGTCCCATTTGTTTATTTTTGCTTTTATTTCCAATATTCTGGGAGGTGGGTCATAGAGGATCCTGTTGTGATGTATGTTGGAGAGTGTTTTGCCTATGTTCTCCTCCAGGAGTTTTATAGTTTCTGGTCTTATGTTTAGATCTGTAATCCATTTTGAGTTTATTTTTGTGTATGGTGTTAGAAAGTGTTCTAATTTCATTCTTTTACAAGTGATTGACCAGTTTTCCCAGCACCACTTGTTAAAGAGATGGTCTTTAATCCATTGTATATTCTTACCTCCTTTGTCAAAGATAAGGTGTCCATATGTGCGTGGATTTATCTCTGGGCTTTCTATTTTGTTCCATTGATCTATATTTCTGTCTTTGTGCCAGTACCATACTGTCTTGATAACTGTGGCTTTGTAGTAGAGCCTGATGTCAGGTAGGTTGATTCCTCCAGTTCCATTCTTCTTTCTCAAGATCGCTTTGGCTATTCGAGGTTTTTTGTATTTCCATACAAATTGTGAACTTATTTGTTCTAGCTCTGTAAAGAATACTGTTGGTAGCTTGATAGGGATTGCATTGAATCTATAAATTGCTTTGGGTAGTATACTCATTTTCACTATATTGATTCTTCCAATCCATGAACATGGTATATTTCTCCATCTATTAGTGTCCCCTTTGATTTCTTTCACCAGTGTTTTATAGTTTTCTATATATAGGTCTTTAGCTTCTTTAGGTAGATATATTCCTAAGTATTTTATTCTTTCCGTTGCAATGGTGAATGGAATTGTTTCCTTAATTTCTTTCTGTTTTCTCTTTATTAGTGTATAGGAATGCAAGGGATTTCTGTGTGTTGATTTTATATCCTGAAACTTTACTATAATCATTGATTAGTTCCAGTAATTTTCTGGTGGAGTCTTTAGGGTTTTCTATGTAGAGGATCATGTCATCTGCAAACAGTGAGAGTTTTACTTCTTCTTTTCCAATTTGGATTCCTTTTATTTCTTTTTCTGCTCTGATTGCTGTGGCCAAAACTTCCAAAACTATGTTGAATAGTAATGGTGAAAGTGGGCACCCTTGTCTCGTTCCTGACTTTAGAGGAAATGCTTTCAATTTTTCACCATTGAGGATAATGTTTGCTGTGGGTTTGTCATATATAGCTTTTATTATGTTGAGGTATGTTCCTTCTATTCCTGCTTTCTGGAGAGTTTTTATCATAAATGGATGTTGAATTTTGTCAAAGGCTTTCTCTGCATCTATTGAGATAATCATATGGTTTTTATTTTTCAATTTGTTAATGTGGTGTATTACATTGATTGATTTGCGGATATTGAAGAATCCTTGCATCCCTGGGATAAAGCCCACTTGGTCATGGTGTATGATCTTTTTAATGTGTTGTTGGATTCTGATTGCTAGAATTTTGTTAAGGATTTTTGCATCTATGTTCATCAGTGATATTGGCCTGTAGTTTTCTTTTTTTGTGGCATCTTTGTCAGGTTTTGGTATTAGGGTGATGGTGGCCTCATAGAATGAGTTTGGAAGTTTCCCTTCCTCTGCAATTTTCTGGAAGAGTTTGAGCAGGATAGGTGTTAGCTCTTCTCTAAATTTTTGGTAGAATTCAGCTGTGAAGCCGTCTGGACCTGGGCTTTTGTTTGCTGGAAGATTTTTGATTACAGTTTCAATTTCCGTGCTTGTGATGGGTCTGTTAAGATCTTCTATTTCTTCCTGGTCCAGTTTTGGAAAGTTGTACTTTTCTAAGAATTTGTCCATTTCTTCCACGTTGTCCATTTTACTGGCATATAATTGTTGATAGTAGTCTCTTATGATCCTTTGTATTTCTGTGTTGTCTTTTGTGATCTCTCCATTTTCATTTCTAATTTTATTGATTTGATTTTTCTCCCTTTGTTTCTTGATGAGTCTGGCTAATGGTTTGTCAATTTTATTTATCCTTTCAAAGAACCAGCTTTTGGCTTTGTTGATTTTTGCTATGGTCTCCTTTGTTTCTTTTGCATTTATTTCTGCCCTAATTTTTAAGATTTCTTTCCTTCTACTAACCCTGGGGTTCTTCATTTCTTCCTTTTCTAGTTGCTTTAGGTGTAGAGTTAGGTTATTTATTTGACTTTTTTCTTGCTTCTTGAGGTATGCCTGTATTGCTATGAACTTTCCCCTTAGGACTGCTTTTACAGTGTCCCACAGGTTTTGGGTTGTTGTGTTTTCATTTCCATTCGTTTCTATGCAAATTTTGATTTCTTTTTTGATTTCTTCTGCGATTTGTTGGTCATTCAGCAGCGTGTTGTTCAGCCTCCATATGTTGGAATTTTTAATAGTTTTTCTCTTGTAATTGAGATCTAATCTTACTGCATTGTGGTCAGAAAAGATGCTTGGAATGATTTCTATTTTTTTGAATTTACCAAGGCTAGATTTATGGCCCAGGATGTGATCTATCCTGGAGAAGGTTCCATGTGCGCTTGAGAAAAAGGTGAAATTCATTGTTTGGGGTGAAATGTCCTATAGATATCAATTAGGTCCAACTGGTCAATTGTATCATTTAAAGTTTGTGTTTCCTTGTTAATTTTCTGTTTAGTTGATCTATCCATAGGTGTGAGTGGGGTATTAAAGTCTCCCACTATTATTGTGTTATTGTTAATTTCTCCTTTCATACTTATTAGCATTTGTCTTACATATTGCAATGCTCCCATGTTGGGTGCATATATATTTATAATTGTTATATCTTCTTCTTGGATTGATCCTTTGATCATTATATAGTGACCGTCTTTGTCTCTTTTCACAGCCTTTGTTTTAAAGTCTATTTTATCTGATATGAGTATTGATACTCCTGCTTTCTTTTGGTCCCTATTTGCATGGAAAATCTTTTTCCAGCCCTTCACTTTCAGTCTGTATGTGTCCCCTGTTTTGAGGTGGGTCTCTTGTAGACAACATATGTAGGGGTCTTGTTTTTGTATCCATTCAGCCAGTCTTTGTCTTTTGGTTGGGGCATTCAACCCATTTACGTTTAAAGTAATTACTGATAAGTATGATCCCATTGCCATTTACTTTATTGTTTTGGGTTCAAATTTATACACCATTTTTGTGTTTCCTGTCTAGAGAATATCCTTTAGTATTTGTTGGAGACCTGGTTTGGTGGTGCTGAATTCTCTCAGCTTTTGCTTGTCTGTAAAGCTTTTGATTTCTCCTTCATATTCGAATGAGATCCTTGCTGGGTACAATAATCTGGGCTGTAGGTTATTTTCTTTCACCACTTTAAGTATGTCTTGCCATTCCCTCCTGGCTTGAAGAGTTTCTATTGAAAGATCAGCTGTTATCCTTATGGGAATTCCCTTGTGTGTTATTTGTTGTTTTTCCCTTGCTGCTTTTATTATTTGTTCTTTGTGTTTGCTCTTTGTTAATTTGATTAATATGTGTCTTGGGGTGTTTTGCCTTGGGTTTATCCTGTTTGGGACTCTCTGGGTTTCTTGGACTTGGGTGATTATTTCCTTCCCCATTTTAGGGAAGTTTTCAACTATTATCTCCTCAAGTATTTTCTCATGGTCTTTCTTTTTGTCTTCTTCTGGGACTCCTATGATTCGAATGTTGTAGCATTTAATATTGTCCTGGAGGTCTCTGAGGTTGTCCTCATTTCTTTTAATTCGTTTTTCTTTTTTCCTCTCTGATTCATTTATTTCTACCATTCTATCTTCTAATTCACTAATCCTATCTTCTGCCTCTGTTATTCTACTATTTGTTGCCTCCAGAGTGTTTTTAATTTCATTTATTGCATTATTCATTATATATTGACTCTTTTTTATTTCTTCTAGGTCCTTGTTAAACCTTTCTTGCATCTTCTCAATCCTTGTCTCCAGGCTATTTATCTGTGATTCCATTTTGATTTCAAGATTTTTGATCAATTTCACTATCATTATTCAGAATTCTTTATCAGGTAGATTCCCTATCTCTTCCTCTTTGGTTTGGTTTGGTGGGCATTTATCCTGTTCCTTTATCTGCTGGCTATTCCTCTGTCTCTTCATCTTGTTTAAATTGCTGAGTTTGGGGTGTCCTTTCTGTATTCTGACAGTTTGTGGAGTTCTCTTTATTGTGGCGTTTCCTTGCTGTGTGTGGGTTTGTACAGGTGGCTTGTCAAGGTTTCTTGGTTAGGGAAGCTTGTGTCGGTGTTCTGGTGGGTGGAGCTGTATTTCTTCTCTCTGGAGTGCAATGAAGTGTCCAGTAATGAGTTATGAGATGTCTATGGTTTTGGGGTGACTTTGGGCAGCCTGTATCTTGGAGCTCAGGACTGTGTTCCTTTGTTGCTGGAGAATTTGCTTGGTATGTCTTGCCCTGGAACTTGTTGGCCCTTGTGTGGTGCTTGGTTTCAGTATAGGTATGGAGGCGTTTGATAAGCTCCTGTCAATTAATGTTCCTTGGAGTCAGGAATTCCCTGGAGTCAGGGTTTGGACTTAAGCCTCCTGCTTCCAGTTATCGGTCTTATTTTTACAGTAGTTTCAAAACTTCTCCTTCTATACAGCACCACTGATAAAACATCTACGTTAAAGATGAAAAGTTTCTCTACCATGAGTGTCACCCAGAGAGGTTCACAGCATTACATGGAGAAGAGAAGAGGGAGGAGGGAGTTAGAGGTGACCCGAATGAGATGAGGTGGAATCAATAGAGGAGAGAGTGGGCTAGCCAGTAATCACTTCCTTATGTGCACTACACAACTGGACCGCTCAGAGATGTTCACAGAGTTATACAGAGAGGAGAAGAAGGAGGAAGGAGACAGAGGTGACCAGGAGGATCAAAGGGGGGAATGAAAAGGAGGGAGACAGATCCAGCCAGTAATCAGTTCCCTAAGTGTTCTCCACCGTCTGGAACACACAGAAAATCACAGAGTTGGGTAGAGGAGAGAGGGGTTAGGGAAGAGACACAGGTGACCTGGTGGAGAAAAAGGAGAGTCCAAAGGGAGAGAGAGCAGTCAAGCCAGTAATCTCACTCCCTAGTGAAAAATGGGTCCTGAAGATTGGGTTCTTAAAGGTACAAAATTGGTAACAAATACATAAAAGCAAAAATTAAAAATCTAGAGTAGAGTTTGGAATTTCAAAAATACGATGTTAAAGAAAAGAAGAAGGAAAAGAAAGAGAGAAATAACAAACAAACAAAAACAAACAAGTTTGCGAAAATTTTAAAGAAAATATAGGTACAAAATCGATAACTAATACCAAAAAGAAAAAGTTAAAAATCTAGAGTAGAGTTTGGAATTTCAAAAATACAATGTTAAAAAAGAAGAAGAAGAAAAAGAGAGAGAAAAAAAAAAAAAACCAAAAACAAACAAAGTCGCAAAAATTATAAAGAAAATACAGGTACAAAATTGATAACAAATACCAAAAAGCATAAATTAAAAATCTAGAGTAGAGTTTGGAATTTCAGATATACAATGTTGTATAAAAGAAGAAGAGAAAGAAACAGAAAAAAAAGAAAAAAAGTCACAGAAATTATAAAAAAAAAACTATAGGTACAAAATTGATAACAAATACCAAAAAGCTAAAGTTAAAAATCTAGAGTAGAGTTTGGAATTTCAAAAATACAATGTTAAAGAAAAGAATAAAAAAACAAACAAACAAACAAGGTCAAAAAAATTATAAAAAATGTATATATGAAGTTTGCTTTAAAAAAAATAGGGGTTTTTTTGTTTTTTGCAAAGTAATAGGTTATAAAAGTGAAAATTAAAGGAATAATAGAGGACTTAAATTTTAAAAAAAAAATTAAAAGAAAAAAAAAAGAAAGAATGATCGTAAAAATAGTAAAAATATATCTAGGACTTTATCTGGTTTTGTTGTGAGTATTGTGGGTTCAGTTCATTTTTGGCTAGTTCCTTGGTCCGACTTATATTTCTCAAGATCTATAGGCCCCTTCCTATGTATTCAGTACTAACCACAGGGTTTTAATCTATTGCCTGTAGCTTCCAAGGCAGCTCCCTCTGTTATAGCTTCTTCTGTTTGCTGGTCTCTTCAGTGTCTGGTTTCCGCCCTGACACAAAGGGGACGGTGGTGGACACTTTTTTTTTTTTTTTTAGGCTCACTTGTGGGGAGGGAGGGATGCTGCAAACAAATAACACTGGCATGTGCTCACAGTGCCTCAGCCTCTCTGGGTCTGCCCCCGCTCACAGCACGTGTAGCCTCCCTGCCCACACTGCTCAGGCTCTAGGTTGCTCCGCCAGGAACCATCTGTGGCCCGCCCTGGGCTGCCTGCACCTCCCAGGTCCAAGCCACTTAGGTTCAGGCACTCGGGTAGTCCTCAGAGGCGTAGACTCGGTTGGGCCTGCGTTTTGTGCCCTTCCCAGGCCCAAGCATCTCAGGTGATGAGGTGTTTGGCGTGTGCGATTGCTGTGACTTATCGCCTCCCCACTGCTCAGTTATCTAGGTGTACAACCAGTGCACCTTCTCAGGCAGATGTTGACCGTCCAGACTCCCAAGAAGTTTTAGTTAGCAAAGAAGCCTGCTTACAGTTTTATAGATAATGTGTCTCTGGGGCTGCGATTGCCCCCTTCCGGCTCTGGCTGCCTGTCACCGGAGGCAGATGGTCTGCAGCTGGCTATCTCTGTTCAGTCCTTTTTTCCGTGCGTAGGTCTGGCGATGTCTTAGGTTAGGGCTGGCTTTTCGCGTGGTAGATTTCCCACAGTCTGGTTTGCTAGCCCAAATTATTTCTCTCAGATAGTGCTCGGGGTATTCAGGCCAGATCCTTACTCTAAGTGATGCAGCCCGCACCGCACCTCCCTGCCCAGTCCCCACTTGCTAGTGGCGTGTGCAGGCGTGTGTGCTGCTTATCCGCTGGGGGAGTTACCTTAGGGCTCACAATCTGCGGGTTTTAATTGTTTATTTATTTTTCTTCCCTGTTATGTTGCCCTCTGTGCTTCCAAGGCTCGGCACAGATTCGGCAGTGAGAAGGTTTCCTGGTGTTTGGAAACTTCTCTCTTTTTAAGACTCCCTTCTTGGGATGGAACTCCGTCCCTCCCTCTTTTGTCTCTTTTTTTGTCTTTTATATTTTTTCCTACCTCCTTTCAAAGACTTGGGTTACTTTTCTGGGTGCCTGATGTCCTCTGCTGGCATTCAGAAGTTGTTTTGTGGAATTTGCTCGGCATTTAAATGTTCTTTTGATGAATTTGTGGGGGAGAAAGTGTTCTCCCCATCCTACTCCTCCGCCATCTTAGCTCCTCCCCCTCCATACTTCATTTTAAAAGAGAATTGAAATTGAGTTTTTTTCCCAAAAAATCTAATAGACAGTGCCCTTATCAACAAAGTTTATAAAGTATAGATAAATAGGCTCACTGATACATCATCTTTCACCTACCAATTACTTTCTTAAAGCCTCTGCACCTCAGTTTCCTCATATATAAAATGGGAATGTTAATAACACTTTACTCGTAGATTTTCTTTTTGATTAAATGAAGAGGAGCGTGCAAAACAACCAGGACATTGCTTAGAAGATCTAAGCAACTCACTTAATTTTTTTTTAATACAGAGAATTGAAATTGGGTTTTTTCCCCAACAATCTAGCCAGACAATGCCCTTTCCCACACAGTTTACTAAACAGATAAATACACTCAACAAAAAGCATGTATTTCCCTAACTAGTAACAACAGTAATGTCTCTGTGTCTCAGATTCCTCATCTATAAAATAGGAATGTTGATAACACCTTCCTCGTACATTTTCTTGGTAATTAAATGAAGCAGAGCATGTAAAACACTGAGGACATGCTTAGTAGAGTTAAGTAACATACTTCATTTGGGGTTTCTTTTTAAATAGAATTGAAATCAAGTTTTTTCCCCCAAACATTCTACATAGATGATGCCCTTTCCCACCAAGTTTACTAAGTATAGATAAATACAGTCAGCAAAAGCATCTCTTTCACTTACTAGCAAGTTCATTAATGCCTCAGCTTCCTGAAGTATAAATGAGAATATTGACAACAATTTCCTCATAGATTTTGTTTTCAATTAAATGAAGCAGACCATCTAAAACACTGAGGACATTATGTTTATGTATGGCAAAACCAACACAACATTGCAAAGTAATTAACCTCCAATCAAAACAAACAAGTTTACATTCAAAAAAAAATAAATAAATAAAAGCAGTCTAAGTAACATACTTAACTTTGTTTTTTGTTTTTTGGGTTTTTTTTAGAAGAATGAGTTGAATTTTTGACAAAAGAGTCAAGAATATATAATGGGGCAAAGACAGCCTCTTCAATAAATGGTGCTGGGAAAACTGGAAAGCTACATATAAAGAGTGAAATTAGAACACTTCCTAACATCATACACAAAGATAGACTCAAAATGGATTAAAGACCTAAATGTAAGACCAGAAACTATGAAACCCTTAGAGGAAAACATAGGCAGAACACTCAATGACATGAATCAAAGCAAGTTTCTCTATGACCCACCTCCTAGAGTAATGGAAATAAAAACAAAAGTAAACAAGTGGGACCTGATTAAACTTAAATCTTTCGCACAGCAAAGGAAATTATAAGCAAGGTGTAAAGACAACCCTTAGAGTGGGAGAAAACAATAGCAAATTAAATAAGTGACAAAGGATTAATTTTCAAAATATACAAGCAGCTCATACAACTCAATGCCAGAAAAACAACCCAATCAAAAAGTGGGGGAAAGACCTAAACAGACGTTTCTCCAAAGAAGACATACAGATGGCTAACAAACACATGAAAAGATGCTCAACATCAATCATTATTAGAGAAATACAAATCAAAACTACAATGAGATATCACCTCACAACAGTCAGAATGGCCCTCATCAAAAAGTCTACAAACAGTAAATGCTGGAGAGGGTATAGAGAAAAGGGAATGCTCTTGCACTGTTGGTGGGAATCTAAATTGATACAGCTACTATGGAAGATGGTATGGAGATTCCTTAAAAAACTAGGAATAAAACTACCATATGACCCAGCAATCCCACTCCTAGGCATATACCCTGAGGAAACCAAAATTGAAAAAGACACATGTATCCCATTTTTCATTGCAGCACTATTTACAATAGCTAGAACATGTAAGCAACCTAGATATCCATCTACCAATGAATGGATAAAGAAGTTGTGGTACATATACATGATGGAATATTACTCAGCCATAAGAAGGAATGCATTTGAGTTACTTCTGATGAGATGGATGAACCCAGAACCTATTATGCAGTGGGAAGTGAGTCAGAAAGGAAAAGATAAATATCATATTCTAACACACATACATGGAATCTAGAAGAATGGTACTGAAGAACTTACTTATAGGGCAGCAATGGAGAAACAGACATAGAGAATAGACTTATGGACAGGGGGAGAGGGGAGGAGAGGGTGAGATGTGTGGAAAGAGTAACATGGAAACTTACATTACCAAATGTAAAATAGATAGCCAACAGGAATTTGTTGTATGGCTCAGGAAATTCAAACAGGAGCTCTGTATCAACCTAGAGGAGTGGGATGGGGAGAGAGATGGGAGGGAAGTTCAAGAGGGAGGGGATATATATATACCTATGGCTGAGTCATGTTGAGGTTTGACAGAAAACAACACAATTCTGTAAAGCAATTATCCTTCAATAAAAAAAATAATTTTTTTTAAAGAAAAAGAAACAGCTATACATGCCTGCCATGGACTGAATTATGTCTCCCCAAAGCCATATGTTGAAGCCCTAATCCCCCTCATTGTGGTTGTTGTTCAGCTGCTAAGTCATGTCTGACTTTGCGACCCTGTGGACTGCAGTACACCAGACTTCCCTGTCCTCCACCATCTGCTGGAGTTTGCTCAAATTCGTATCCATTAAGTCAATGATGCTATCTAACCATCTCATCTGCTGCCTTCCTCTTTTCCTTTTGCCTTCAGTCTTTCCCATCATCAGGGTCTTTTCCAATGAGTAGGCTCTTCACATCAGGTAGCTAAATATTGGAGTTTCAGCTTTAGCGTCAGTCCTTCCAATGAATATTCAAGGTTCAGTTCCTTTGGATTGACTGATTTGATCTCCTTGCAGCCCAAAGGACTTTCAAGAGTCTTCTCCAGCACCATAGTTCAAAACCTTCAATTCTTGGGCACTCAGCCTTCTTTAAGGTCCAACCGTGACATCCATACATGACTACTGGAAAAAACACAGCTTCAACTATACAGATGTTTGTCAACAAAGTGATGTCTTGGCTTTTTAATATGCTATCTAGGTTTGTCATAGCTTTCCTTCCAAGAAGCATGCATCTAATTTCATGGCATTTGGAGGTTATTAGGTTTAGATGAGACCATGAGCATGGGACCCTCATGATGGGATTTGTGCCCTTGTAAAAAGAGATACCAGGGAGCTTGTCCATGTGAAGACACAGTGAGGAGGTGGTAGTCTGCAAACCAGGAAGCAGGACCTCTTCAGGGAACCCGGTTGGCTGGCACCTTAATCTTGGACTTCTCTACCTCTGTAACTGTGAGAAATAAATTCCTGTGTTTAAGCCACCCAGTCCATGGTATTTTATAAGAGCCTGGTTAGGCTAAAACAATGGCCATCCATACAGTTGGCCAAGCCACCTATACAATGAAAATGGAGAATTAAAACCTAAATACTGCTCTTTTATCTCAAAACTAGCTATAGAAATAAAATTCCAGTGTATATTGGTCCTGTTACCCTGAATATAACAGATATATTCTATACATAAATTGTATGTGCTATGCCTCATAATACAAGTGCTGGCCATGCAAAGATGTAAGTGTTTGGATGTAGAAACTAGTATATATGTGAATATAGCTGACCCTTGCACAGTGAGGGTTTATGGACACTTAGCCTCTATGCAGATCAAGAAGTAACAGTTAGAACTGGACGTGGAACAATGGACTGGCTCCAAATTGGGAAAGTAGTACATCAAGGATGCATATTGTCACCCAGCTTATTTAATTTATATGCAGTGTACATCATGGGAAATGCCAGGCTCTTGAAGCACAAGCTGGAATCAAGGTTTCAGGGAGAAATATCAATGACCTCATATATGCAGATGACACCACCCTTATGTCAAAAAGTGAAGAGGAACTAAAGACCCTCTTGATGAGGGTGAAAGAAGAGAGTGGAAAAAGCTGGCTTAAAACTCAACATTCAAAAAACTAAGATCATGGCATCTGGTCCCATTTCATGGCAAATAAATGGGGAAACAATGGAAATAGTGACAGACTTTATTTTCTTGGGCTCCAAAATCACTGCAGATGGTGACTGCAGCCATGAAATTAAAAGATGCTTTATCCTTGGAAGAAAAGCCATGATAAATCTAGACAGCATATTAAAAAACAGAGACATTACTTTGCTGACAAAAGTCCATATAGTCAAAGCTATGGTTTTTCCAGTAGTCACATATGAATATGAGAGTTGGACCATAAAGAAGGCTGAACACAAAAGAAGTGATGAACTGTGGTGTTGGAGAAGACTATTGAGAGTTGCTTGGACATCAAGAAGATCAAACCAGACAATCCTAAAATAAATCAATCCTAAATATTCATTGGAAGGACTGATGCTGAAACTGAACCTCCAATACTTTGGCTACCTGATATAAAAGAGCTGACTCACTGGAAAAGACCCTGTTGCTGGGAAACATTGAGGGTAAAAAGAGAAAGGGATGACAGAGGACAAAATGTTTGGACAGCATCACCGACTCAATGGACATGAATTTGAGCAAGCTCCAGGAAATGGTGATGGATGGGGTAGACTAGCATGCTGCAGTCCGTGGGATCACAAAGAGTCAGACATCACTGAGCAACTGAACAACAACAACAAAGCCTCTATACAGTCAAAAATCTGAATATAATTTCACAGTTGGCCTTCCTTATCTGAGATTCCTCCACTGTGGATTCAACCAACCATGGATCATGCAGTCCTGTAGCATGTATTTAGTGAAAAAAGCCTGTGTGTAAGTGGACTCGTGCAGCTCAAACCCATGTTGCTCAAGGGTCCACTGTATATACATAGAGGTGTATAACAAACGTATTAGCATAGGCAATCTAAATAAGCTACCAATAATAACAACAAGAACAATGTTAACGGTAACACTGGAAATAATAGTAATAATGACTTCTTACTCATTGGATGCCTGTTATGGCCAGATGCTGTGTTAAGTGCTACAAAAATATACTATTCAAGTTCCCTGATGGCTCAAGTGGTAAAGAATCTGCCTGCAATACAGGAGACACAGAAGATACAAGTTTAATTCCTGAGTTGGAAAGATCCCTTGGAGGAGAAAATTGCAACCTACTCTAGTATCCTTGCCTGGAAAATTCCATGGACAGAGGAGCCTGGCAGGCTACAGTCCATGGGGTCACAAAGAGTTGAACACAGTTGAGCATGCCCAAGTACATAAACCCTGAAAGAAGTATTGTATCTCTTTAAAGGAAACTGATGATCAGCAAGGTTGACTAATTTGCCCAAGGTCACACATCTGGCAATGAGCAGAGATGCACATCCTGGATTGTGGAAAGAAGGCTGTGACAATGATGATAACATAAGCCTTCTGGGGCCAGGAGCCAGGATGACCTGGGCCGCAGGATGAGGACAAGTCACCATACAGGGGAATGACCACACAGTTAATGCCAACTGAGGCAGGCAGTCCTGAGACCCCTTTTCACCCGCTCCACCTACCCACCTACCCCACACTCCCTGAGGCAAGCATAGAACTACAGGGGGCTGCAGAGAGAGAGTCAAACTGTAGGTCCCATGGGGCTACAGCCGCTGCTCTTGGTGATATGGTTGTGGTGACAGGGTCCACTGTTTCTCTGGGGTGTTGAAGAGGCCTCACTGAAGCACTCAGGATCAGACACTGCATTTCCTTTGGTTTTAAGGCATCTCATTCAACAAACTTGCTCTCATCATCAAAGAGTGGATAATAAAGGCCTTCCTTTCCCTTCCTGCCTGCCAGAGATACTTATCTTCACTCACCCCAAGTGACTGCTAGCAGGGGGATGTGGGAGTTCTTTGTGATACATACCTGGGTGAAGCAGGACATTTTAGCTTCTGTGTGTATACTCCATTCTTTGCATCCTACCATCAGTTCAGTTCAGTTCAGTTCAGTCACTCAGTCGTGTCCGACTCTTTGAGACCCCATGAATCGCAGCATGCCAGGCCTCCCTGTCCATCACCAACTCCCGGAGTTCACTCAGACTCACATCCATCGAGTCAGTGATGCCATCCAGCCATCTCATCCTCTGTCGTCCCCTTCTCCTCCTGCCCCCAATCCCTCCCAGGATCAGAGTCTTTTCCAATGAGTCAACTCTTCACATGAGGTGGCCAAAGTACTGGAGTTTCAGCTTTAGCATCATTCCTTCCAAAGAAATCCCAGGGCTGATCTCCTTCAGAATGGACTGGTTGGATCTCCTTGCAGTCCAAGGGACTCTCAAGAGCCTTCTCCAACATCACGGTTCAAAAGTATTAATTCTTCAGCGCTCAGCTTTCTTTACCATCCTACCATGGCCACACCAATTCCTAATCAGATAGGGCCCTCCCCTATTTTTAACAGAATCCTTGAGTTCACCTCACTGAAGTGTGGGTTGGTCAAAGTCATGATTCTTAACTTTGAGGAAGCGATTTGGGGACACATTGTTGTTCCTGCCTCACATACACTGGAAAGCACAATCTAGAAGCTGTGAGCAAGCCTGCTTCCTCAGGGCCATGGCCAGCTTGTCCATTTCTGTCATCATGACTGAGGATGTCCGTCTTTTGGGTCTATGAGCTGTGCCTTTGGTACTTGTTGGGTGTGTTTTTAGCAGGTTTCTACAGCCTGGCTTCCTGCCCAGAGTCTCCACTGAAACTTTGGCACCCCTCCTGTGATTTGGCTGGAATCAGGAAGAACTAAACTTGGCTTGGTGGCCCATATCACAAATGCCCTCATTTCACAGGACATCCGGCTTTTTTTTCTGCTTTCCTGAGCAGGACCCGTGAAGTTGCTCTCAAGCTCTGCTGCCCACTTGACTCCTGTTGCCTTCCTCCCAGTCTCTCTCCCTGGGAGGCAGATCTAGGTTGATAGCACCTTATTGGTATTTGAGGATTTGAACTCATAGCACCCCCTTCTCTGCTAGATGAGGAATAAATTTAAAAGTCTCTGTTGTAGAGACCAAAAGACTAGCTGTATCACTGCTAAGCAAGATTTAAGAAGGTAGCTTGGATCTGCAACTCAAATGGCTTCCTTCCCAGGTGCCTCAGCAGTAAAGAATCTACCTGCAATGCAGGAGATCCAGGTTTGGTCCCTTGGTTGAGAAGATCCTCTGGAGAAGGAAATGGCAATCCACTCCAGTATTCTCATCTGGAAAATCCCAAGGACAGAGGAGCCTGGCGGGCTGAAGTCCATAGGATCACAAAGAGTCAGACACGACTTTGTGACTAAATGATCAATCACCATTCACCTAAGAGACGTTCTTAGCCAAAGCAGCTGAACAATTACAGGACTGTTCCCCACAGCCCTCTAGGAGCACAATCTTCCCTGAGGGGACTTATAAGATTGAGGAAAAACATGTGGAAACTACAGGCAGGCAAAGAGAGACAGGCATGAGGCTCCACTAGCCCCACCCAACAGGATCTATGGACCAAAGGTCTAGCCTGACACTATATTCACTGGTCCTGAGAAGACAGAGGGGGAGTAAAGAAAGGAGAATGCAGTGACTTCCTTGCTACTTCAGAAAAGGAAGAGTTCCTAAATTTGTGGGTTGGTAGGAGCCCAGAGAAGGGGGAACACCATCCACCCCTCTCTGAACCCCCATCCCTACACACATCCAAGAGTTGTATGGACAAGTAATAAAAAGGAAAACTCTAGAGGAAAATAAGAATGGCAAGAGAGAAAAAAGGTATCCCCCACCAAAAGTGTAAGGATAGAAGGAAATATTAGAAATATGAAATATCCTAAAGATTGAGTCAAGGTTCTAAATATCTACTATCCTGTAGCGAGTTTTAAAATTACAGAACATTATGCACTGAGACATAGACACACTAAGCTTATAGAGGAAGAAGTGAAGAAGAGTGGTTGACACGTTCAGGTCACAAGCTGTACACTCAAAAATACATCTTTCATGAGTTTTGCTGGGAAAGAAGTTTTTTTAATAAATGATATTTTTTAATTAAAGCAGTTAAGATATGTTCATTATTCAATGAGTTTAGGATTTTAAAATTATTGAAACAAACAGATTAACCCATTTTGCAAGTTGGCACTGTTCACCTCCTCTGAAAATGCTGTGGGTTTAGAAATGGCCTTGCCAGGTCAAAGGGAAATGTTTCACCTTGGACAAAATAGCCAGTGATCTCATAACAGGGACTGCCAACCACTCTCACCAATGGGAGGATTTCCTTCATGCCCAAGGAAATCACAGATTTTTTTATAGAAGAAGGTCAGGGGGTGGGAATTAAGCCGATATTTAACAGTGAGCACTGCTAGTAAACCCCCCACCCCAGGTGTGTCCTAATAAGTCACACAAACTTCGAAGCCAAAACAAAGTCTTGTTTAGGACAGCTGGCTAATCTTGGATGATCAAGTTGCAACCAACTTGAAAAGATATAGACTTGGTAGTAAGAGCCGTACACACTGACAGAATTCCCCATTGATACTATTTTTAAAAATACTTAAAGACTTAACATTTTTATAAAAATAACTTGGTATTCTTTGCATACAATGTGACCCTTTAGAGGAGAAATTTATGGCAGCTCCATTCCTCAGTGATCTCATAAAAGTAGGAATAGAGAGGGATTTGCGTTTGAATGTAGGGTAAAAGCTAGCACATCAAAGTGGGAAGAGTCTTTTGCAAAGTGTTCCTCCCAGGATTAACATAGCTCTTTGAAAGTTGGCTGTATTCAGAAGAGGAACTTTCTTCTGATCTTGGAGGAGATAAATAATTTGAGGCTTTTGATTGCCATGTAGGAATGACAGACACAAATAACATTTGCACATATCATAGGGCAGGACTTGGGATAATCTTTGTGTATTACAAATTAGATGTATTTAAATGGACCATTGGATGATTACATGCACATTGTTTTGTGATTACATCGTAAAATATTTTAGTGCCCATCCTGCTGGTGTCTCTTTTGCTGGCTTTGAAGAAGCAAGTAGTCATCTTGGGGAGCCCCATGTGGGAAGAAACTGTGGGAAGCCTCAAGGAGTTAAGGAAAGTTTACAGCCTTCATCCAGCAAGGAAATGAAGCATATGCAAGGATCTGAATTCTGCCAACAATGACATACCTAGCTGACATCTTGGTTGCAGCCTTGAAAGACATTGAAGCAGAGAACCTACTTATACCTAGAATCCTGACTCATAGTGTCTGTGAGATAATAAGTGTGTTGTTTTAAGCTGCTAAATTTGTGGGAAATATGGTTAGACTAATAGAAAACTAAGATAATCTATTTCCTAGAGTAGAATGATAATGGTGTCAGGGGATATCTTTAAGAAAGTCCATGAAAAAGTCAAATGGGCAGGTGGTGGTATAAATACCTCAAGTTACCATTAAAATGATTCCAGATGTCTAACTCAAACCAGGACCTATTCACCATGTAGATTTAGAAGATTATTGTTGCTGTTCAATCGCTTAGTTACGTCTGACTCATTGTGACCCCGTGGACTGAAGCACACCAGGCTTCCCTGTGCTTCACCGTCTCCTGGAGCTTGCTCAAACTCATGTCCATTGAGTCAGTGATACCATCCAACCATCTCATCCTCTGTCATCCCCTTCTCCTCCTGCCTTCAATCTTTTCTAGCATCAGGGTCTTTTCTAATGAGTTGGCTCTTCGTATCAGGTAGCCTAAGTATTGGAGCTTCAGCCTTAACATCAGTTATTCTAATGAATATTCTGGATTGATTGCCTTTAGGAGTGACTGGTTTGATCTCCTTGTACGCCAAGGGACTCTCAAGAGTCTTCTCCAATACCACAGTTCAAAAGAATCAGTTCTTCAGCATTCAGTCTTCTTTATGGTCCAACTCTCACATCCATACATGACTACTGGAAAAACCATAGCTTTGACTATATGGACCTGTGTCAGCAAAATAGTCTCTGCTTTTTAATATGATGTCTAGGTTTGTCATAGCTTTTCTTCCAAGAAGCAAGTGTATTTTAATTTCATGGCTACAGTCACCATCTGCAGTGATTTTGGAGCCCCCCAAAATAAAGTCTGTCACTGTTTCCCTTGTTTCCCCATCTATTTTCCATGAAGTGATGGGACCAGATGCCATGATCTTAGTTTTCTGAATGTTGAGTTTTAAACCAGCTTCTTCACTCTCCTCTTTCACCTTCATCAAGAGGCTCTCAAATTCCTCTTTGCTTTTTGCCATAAGGATGGTGTCATTTGTATATCTGAGGTTATTGATATTTCTCCTGGCAATCTTGATTCCAGCTTATGCTTCATCTAGCCCAGCATTTCGCATGATGTACTCTACATATAAGTTAAATAACCAGGTGAAAGTGAAAGTGAAGTCGCTCAGTCGTGTCCAACTCTTTGCTACCCCATGGACTGTAGCCTACCAAGCTCCTCTGTCCATGGGATTTTCCAGGCAAGAATACTGGAATGGGTTGCCATTTCCTTCTCCAAGGGATCTTCCCAACCCAGGGATCGAACCCGGGTCTCCCACATAGTAGGCAGACACTTTTACCATCTGAGCCACCAGGGAAGACTAAATAACCAGGGTGACAATACACATCATTGATGTACTCCTTTCCCAATTTTGAAGTAGTCCATTGTTTCATATCCAGTTCTAACCATTGCTTCTTGACCTGCATACAGATTTCGCAGGAGGCAGGAAAGCTGGTCTGCTATTCCCATCTCCTGAAGAATTTTCCACAGTTTGCTGTGATCCACACAGTCAAAGGCTTTAGCATAGTCAATGAAGCAGAAGTAGATGTTTTTCTGGAATTCTCTTGCTTTTTCTATGATCCAACGGATGTTGGCAATTTGATCTCTGGTTCCTCTGCCTTTTCTAAATCCTGGAAGTTATTGGTTCACATACTGTTGAAGCCTGGCTTGGAGGATTTTGAGCATTTATAGTGCCTTTTTACTTTGGCAGCAATGTATGCACACCGTGCAGTTACAGAACTCTATACTCTCTGAAAGACCAAATGATTGACTCCCTGCAATAGGTTCTCATGAAGCTGTGAAAGGACATTGAAAAAACTTCAGTTCCCACATAGTTCTTAATAGATCAAAAAGATACCTTTAAAAATTAACCATAATGCAAATGCAGAATCAGTAGGTACATCTTTCTCATTCCTTAAAATAAAGAACAGACTTCTTCAGAACAGAGCTTCAAAGGTCATTATTTTTCTTCTTTGCTAGCAACATAACATGATATGGAGTGAAAAAACTAGAAGAAGAAAATACTTAAAGAAACTTCTCTTTTCCCTATTTTGTTTTCTGCTTCTGGATCATGACTTCTCTAGATTAATGGTGTTGATGATCAAGAGGTCCTTGGGTGAACCCAAGGACAGGTGCAGATGGCTCTCCTAGCCACCACCACCACCCCGCCTCCGGTGACAAAGAAAAAGAGAGAGAGGCCCACAGAGACCTAATCTCACATTTTCCTATGGGAGAACAGATAGCCAAGCTTTTTTCCTACCCTGAGGGTGGATATATTACAAAGCTTGACTGAATTCAACTTCCCAATGGGACCCAGGACCTTTGACTTTTTAAGAGACATCTACTCTGCTTGGAGAAGATCAAACTGTATGTGAATGAGGGAGATTTTTGTGTGAACTGTCCAGGACCACCCAGAATCCAAAGTAACACTGGAGGGTAGGATGGGGACTCCTAGCTATTTGAAAGCCACAGAAGAGTTTAGAGCTTTGTTTGAAAATAAAAGGACAGACTAGCTCTAGGATGGCTATCCTAGCTTGAACTGATGGAAATGGACTGCCTGACTGTGGGCCAGAGAAGGAGCTTGAAGGGCACTGAAACAGAGGAGTGATATGGACAGCGTATGCTTGGAAGCCTAAGGACAGCGAGCCAGCGGCGCGGAGGTGTGACTGCCTCCATGTACACATAGGACCGCTGCTAAAGTAGCCCTACAGGAAGGGAACAGACTCCCAAAGAGTTTTAACCTCTGTTGAGAAAAACCTTCTTTTGTTCTGTGAGAGGAATGCGTAATTTCCTCAGTTCTGTCTCACCACAGCAAAAAATTGAAACAGCAGGCCAGTGTTACAGCTCAGTTAGAGCTCAGTTTTATTCCGCAAGCAAAGGAAAGTACACCCTCGGGGCATGAGGGTGGGCCGACCCCAAAGGAGAGGCCTCAGTCTGTCTTGGCTTCCTCCTTTTATACGTTTGCCTCCTCCCCACCACCTTGAGCCTGCCCTTTGCAGACTGGGCTAGCCAAGAAGGAGGAATGTTTGTTTCATCTGAAGTTCTCACTCTGGTCCACAGGGTTTTTTTGTCCTGTTTTTGTGGGCTTTTCCCTTTCTTTATCTTTTAGCCACCTCCATTTTGGGCTCCTTTCTCCTATTCTAACTACCTAACATTCCCCCCTCGAGAGATGGGAGGCCCAATTCTTTGGGAGTAGGGCCATCGAGGTGCCTCTGGCTACTTCCTGCTGAGCTGGGATGGCGAGGGGCCTTGGGTCTCCCCCTCTTGCTATTCTCAAGCCTCAGAGTCCTTATATCAGTGTCCATCTAAGGGTGAGTGATATTTTATGTGGTCAGGTGTAGTTTTATATATCCTTGTTGAACTGGCACTGCATGTTGTAGCTTGTTGACAGGTGTATTGAGTGTCCTTTTCTGTTTTTTTCCACAGCTGACCTGTAAGTAGTGAATCCAGTAGTTGTCTCCTGCTACCTCGACTTCTGAGGGGGTTGAAAGTATTACAGGGTAGGAGCCCTTCCATGTGGGCTGGAGTTGAGCCTCTGGAGACCCATCTTTCCAGGCTTTAATTAGGACTTGAGTCCCTGGAGCATATATTGATGGCTCTTTAGAATCTTTTGGATCCTGGTTGATACCCAAAAGCGTATATCTTGTTAGAATTGCCCAACAGCCATGGTATAAGACCAGAGGGTCTGAGCTTCTCGATCTAGGAAGAGGTCATTGACATAAACAAAAGATCTCCCATATAGCATCTCATAAGGACTAGAACCAACCTCTTCTTTAGGGGAAATACAGGTATGGAGGAAAGCTATTGGTAAAGCCTCCTTCCTTCCCAGGGAGGTCTCTTTGGCTATTAATTTTATCACTGATTTTAAGAACTGGTTGGCTCTTTCTACTTTTCCTGATGACTGAATGAAGGCACAATGAAGATAATAAGTAATGCCCAATGCTTTAGAGACCCCTTGGCTGACATTAGAAGTAAATGCTGTCCCATTGTCATTTTGTAATGAGCTGGGCAGACCAAATCATGGAATGATTTCATGGAACAGTTTTTTTTACCACCTCCTCAGCCTTCTCAGTCCTGGTGGGAAAGCCTTCAATCCATCCTGTTAATGTACCTATCATGACTAGTAGGTATTTATGCCCTTGAGAAACTGGCATCTAGGTGAAGTCCATCTACCAGTCCTCTCCTGGGTAGGCCCCACGTCGTTGGATGGGCTGGGCCAGCTGGGGTCTTTGAGCTCCATGGGGGTTGTTTAATGGCAAGTGGGACAAGAGGAGACCATGTGTGTTATAGTCGTTTGGAGGCCTGTTTCTCTGAAAGACCTTTCTAGTAATCTTTGGAGGACCTTTCCCCCTAAAGGAGCTAACCAACTTCCATTGGAGATTCCCAGACAGAAGAATCCCTCCTTTTGGGACCACCCCATATGATCTTCTTGAAAGCCCTCACTTTTAGCTTCAGGATCTCACCTTCAGTATATGAAGAAGTTTCTGGCAAAGTAGTCTGTGGAACTAAGGTGGTAACCCCTGTTAAGTCACTGTTCTGTAATGCTGCTCTCTTAGCTGTCTGATCAGCTGCTTGGTTCCCTCTGCCACCTTGATGCTCCTTTTTAGGCGTCCTTTACAGTGGGAGACTGAAACCTCAGTGGGCAGATGGACTGCCTCCAAGAGCCTAACAATTTGATCACCATATTTGACTGAGGACCCTCAGGTAGTCAAGTGGCCTCTTTTTTACAAATAGCAGCATGTGCATGTAGCTCTAGAAAGGCATACTTGGAGTCAGTGTAAATGGCTACTATTTTTCCTTTTCCCAGCTCTAAAGCTCGAGTCAGGGCTATGAGCTCAGCTAATTGGGCTGAAGAACCTGGTGGCAAAGGTTTAGCTTCTAAGGTCTCAAAATTGGGGACTACTGCATATCCAGCTCTTCTTTTTCCATCTAAGACAAAGCTGATTTCATCAGTATATCAAATTTCCTCAGGATTGGTCTGGAGAAGGAAATGGAAACCCACTCCAGTATGCTTGCCTAGAGAATCCTGTGGACGGAGGAGCCTGGTGGGCTGCTGTCCATAGGGTCACACAGAGTCGGACACAACTGAAGTGGCTTAGCATGCATGCATGCATTGGAGAAGGAAATGGCATCCCACTCCAGTATTCTTGCCTGGAGAACCCTAGGGACAGAGGAACCTGGTGGGCTGCCATCTATGGGGTCGAACAGAGTTGGACATGACTGAAGTGACTTAGCAGCAGCAGCAGATTGGGTCAGAGGATCTTCTGACAATACCTCTTGGGGGTTTGTCCAGTGGTCCAAGGTTTCTAGGCAAGAGTGAAAGGGGAGACAGCCCTTGGGGGATAGGCAAGAGAGTAGCTGGGTCAAGAACCTCACAAGGGGATATAGTCAGGCCTGGATTTGCCATCAGCACTACTTGATACATAAGGATCCTTTAATCAGACATCCATAAATGGCCTCTCCCATTCAGAAGTTGTTCCACTTGGTGGCTGGTAAAAATAGTTTGCCCCCAAGAGAGAGTTTTAAAGCATCTTCTATCAAGACTGCAACAGCTGCAAGATTTCAAAGGCAGGGAAAAGTCTCTTCCCACTAAGGCAGTAAGACACCTAGGAGCCACCAGAAACTGGTAGGAAAATATTTGTCCATCCCAGCAACAAAGTGCTCAGGTGAATCTTTGTGTAATTATTTTTCCTGTAGCACTCAAAATGGTACAGGTTTGGAAGAAGAAGGTTCTGGAGCAGGAGGTCAGGACAGAGTAGGGAGCCCCTGTGTCAACCAACAAAGTCTCGGACCTACCTGCCACATCCAGTTGCACTCTTGGCTCAACTCCTGTGATGGTTGTCTGTGGTGGGTAGGCTGACTGGAGTGGGCCACTTCAGTCCTGTTGAACCATTGTGAGGGAAGGCTTGGCACTTGACCTTGAGGCCCTTGAGTCCTGAGGGCAGAGTGCCACCCAATGTCCCAATTGATGGCGTTTGTAGCAAGCCGTTTTAGGGGACTTGTCATGGTTTGGACACTCTTTGGCCTTATGTCTCGCCTGTCTACAGATTAGGCATTTGCCTCGAGCCTTGTCCTTTAGTTGGAGAAAGAAGTGGCAATCCACTCCAGTACTATTGCCTGGAAAGTCTCATGGACAGAGGAGCCTGGTAGGCTACAGCCCATGGGGTCGCAAAGAGTCAGACACAACTGAGCAACTTCACTTCACTTTTGTCCTTCAAGGACTCAGGGTTTGCCATAGGGTTTCCCTGGAGGGCAGCCAGCATCTGGGCATGCCTTATCTCTTTCCTTCTCTCCCTTTCCTGGGACTTGGCCTCCCTCTTCTGTTCTCTGTAATAAAAGGTATTGGTGGCTGTCTGGACCATCTCACCTAAAGAGGCAGCAGGGTTCTACTGCTGTAGCTGTTGTAACTTTATCCTGATGTCTGATGCACATTAGGAAAGGAATGTGTCCTTTAAAATCACCTGTCCCTCATAAGAGTCTAAGTCCAGATTGGTAAACTTTTGGAGGGGCTCTTTTAGCCTTTCCAGAAAGGCAATGGGATTCTCGTTGGGCTCCTGAGTTACTGCTGAGACTGGGGCATAGTCCCACAACTAATTGGCTTCCTTCTATTTCCACAAGTGGACTTCCTTATGGGTGAGTCTTTTTGAAGCTTATCCTCTCAGTACTGTTGCAACCTGAGAGTCAGGCCTCCCCAGGTCAGGATGCAGATCCCCAGGCAGGTTGAGGCATGACAACCTCCTGGAGACCGAATCACTGGGCAGGTCAAAGGCATGTCAACCTCCAGAGAAGTTGGTCCCTGAGCAAGTCAGTCATGTCAACCTCCTGGGACCCATGGACTGGTGGATCCCCAAGCAGGTTGAGGCATGACAACCTCCCAGAGACGAGATCCCTAAGTAGGTCAAGGCAGGTCAATCTCCTGGGACCCCAGGCTGGAGTTGGGTATCTCCAAGTTCTCCAGTGTGACTAGTGCTGGGTAGGATTAACGGGTTGTAATCTTAACTTATTTATGGTTTGTCCACCATGGATGGGAATAGATACCATGATGTACAGCAATCCAAGCCTGTGCCCTGAAACTGGAAATCTGGTGAAACAGCCATAAGCCTTATCCTTTTATTGCTCTGAGGGAATAAGTCACTGATTTCTTCCCCTAGTCCTCCATAAGAGCAATTTAGGGCGTTTCCAATGGTAAACATTTCATTGTCATAGACCCACTTAGGTAATAACAGAAGTAATGACAAAGGAGTGGGTTATCTGGGCCTGTTAGGGGCTTTAAGAGTATTTTAATAATAAGCTGGGTGGAGTGATGTTGCCTATAGAGGGGGCAGAGTCCTGGTTGTAGGAATTAGTAAGTGGCTTAAGGACAAATTGATAAGAGGCAACACCAGATTTTCCATAAAAGTGGAGTGGAGATTTGGTATGTTTGTAATTTTAGGAGGGTGGTAAGGGTTTGGGCCCAAACAGCCTGCAGGGATAACTCCCAAAGTGGCAAACATTGTCCCTGGAAGCCCAATTGCCCTTGAAGGGATGCCACCAACAGATGGACTTCTAGCAGGCATTGTGTGCCTGTCACCCACCCTAGCGGGTCCACTGAGAGGTGCTGTTGTTGCACATGTTGTAAGAAACATGGAAGATGAAGGCCCAAATATCTGGAGAGATTGGATATTATACAGTATTTCCCTTCCAAGGGCCAGCTATTTTCTGGTTGTCCCCCCAGAAGATTGTAGCAGCATCATTGTGGGCCCAGATGGGGCTCATGAAAAGAGCATGAAATGGGACAGAAGTGGGCAGGGCACAACTTTCAGAAGAATGATATAGGCCAAGGGCATAACATGAGATCTGCCTGGTAGCTCAGACGGTAAAGTGTCTGCCTACAATGTGGGAGACCTGGGTTCAATCCCTGGGTTGGGAAGATCTCTTGGAGAAGGAAATGGCAACCCACTGCAGTATTCTTGCCTGGAAAATCCCATGGATGGAGGAGCCTGGTAGGCTACAGTCTATGGGGTTGGTCACAAAGAGTCGGACACGACTGAGCGACTTCACTTTCACTTTTCAAGGGCATAACATAAACTGGTTAGAATCAAATGGGTCCAAGATGGCAGACAAGTCAATACAATTCACCTAAACCTTGATCCTCAATCTGCAAACTAAATGGCACACCGGAGGCACCATGACAGATTCAAGACACTATCAAAAGACCAAGGAGTGGGTGGTTCCCCAACTGTTGGAATGATCCTCCCACTCACTAGCATATGCAATCACCCAGCTCATAAAAAAACCAACCACACCACATTCCATGGCCACCACACTCACCCTCTGTGATGGCCCATACTCTTGGAGTGTGCTTCTCTCTGAATCCGAACAAATCTACCTCTTACCTATCGCTGTGTCTCTCACTGAATTTTTTTGCAATGAGACATCAAGAACTTGAGCTTCATTGGTCCTGAAACCAGGCAACATGGATTTTGACCAGGCTCAAGTCCCATTCGGACATAACTGAGTAGCTAAGCATAGCACAGAGTCCCTGCCAAGTGGGTTTGAGTCCCAACCTTAGATAAACAGTTTCAAACACAACTTTCAGAAATGGAAAGATGATGACCTGCCCAATCAAACAGTGTCATAGATGGAAAGAGGAGCTGAAGGATGGGAGGAACAGGCAGTGGGAAAAGCATGCTGAGGAACCCCTTTCATAACTTGCCAGAAAAACTGTTAAATGCCTGACCTGTGCCTACAATTTTCATTGGCCAGATCCTTGGCACAAAGGAGGTTAAGGACAGACGAACCCTCACCTGCTTGGGCAACAGCTACAAGGGCACAGAGGACAGTGGAGCCTTTGGGACGCACTGGAGAGCAGCCCCTGCCAGAGTCCCTCAATTGCACCCACTGGCACTCGCTTGTTCACAGAGGGTTCAAGGAAACAAGAAACAAGAGATTGTAAAGGAATTAAGGTTTTGTTAGCCATATGTCCTTCCAGCCATAGGGGCAAGGACCTCCTACCTTAACTGGAGATCTTCTGGAATTTGAGACTGAGCCAAGTGAGCTTTCTACCGAGTGTGTTTTTGCTGTCCTGATTTCCTGCACGCTGGGCTTCTTGTCACGTCCACTGCCCTGGGTTTTCTTCGTGTTCAGCTTCCACCATGTGAGCTTTTGCCAAGTTGAGCTTCTGGGGGCCAAGCCAAGATTGTTTCAGCCAGGTTAAATCCCAGAAACAGCACCAGGTTATGTCGAGGCAGTGTGTAATTTCCTCAGTTCCATCTCACCACAGCAAAAATTTGAAGCAGTGGCCTAGTGTTACAGCTCAGTTACAGCTCAGTTTTATTTGGCAACCAAAGAAAAGTACACCTTGAGGTGTGGGGGTGGACTGACCCCAAAGGAGAGGCCTCAATCCATCTTGGCTTTCTCCTTTTATAGATTTGTCTCTTTCCCCCTTTGAGCCTGCCCTTTGCAAATTGGGCTGGCCAAGAAGGGGGCATGTTTGTTTCACCTGAAGTTCTCACTCTGGTCCGTGGATTTTCTTTTGTTCCATTTTCGTGGGCTTTTCCCTTTGTTTGTCTTTTAGCCACCACAATTTTGGACTCCTTTCTTCTATTCTAACTACATAACAGTTCGATGAACACAGTCAAGGCTAAAAAGCAACACCTTTCCAAGCAGAATTGGGCAAGGTGTTTGGTTTTGTGTTTGTTAGTTGTTTTGCTTGTTTTGTTTTCACATATCACCCAGAAACCCCTGGACCTGTGAGGTTTTATGAAGAATTCTTACAGCATTTAATCCCAAGCAATGCAATTTTAGCTGACATACATCAGTTTAAGTAGTGTTGAAGTAAAATTCCATTTTAAACAAGCCAGCATAGAAAATAATGTACGGTACTTCACTTATCCAAAGGGCTCCACAGTTATCTAGAGACATGACTGCAAGTTATTTCTTTCAATACTGGAATTGGTCTGGCCACAATTTACCAGATTTTCTACCTTCAATGTGGTTCATAGGCATTTTTGCCTTCTGAAGTAAACTTCCAGAATGAACCCGTTATCTACAAAGGCATCTAAATTCTGACTCTAGCTTCTCTGTTAGAATGCTTTAATTACCAAGACCTTAGAGGAATAATCCACTGAGCTCAACTGCAAAACCTTCAGATCTACAAATTTCCCTTATTGCCTACTATAAGTTCCCCTGTAGGTGGCCTGCAGAGCAGTGGGAGGGAGCAGTGAATTTTGTTGCCCATTTTCTTCTGTTGTTTTTCAGTGATATGCTTTTGAGTCTAAAAGATTTCTATTGGCCTGTGTCTTCCCTATTTCTATTTCTAAAGGACTACCAACCACTCCAGCCTGGCTTTTCTGGGAATCTAACCTCCTGCACTTGGTCCCAGGCCTCCAGGGACTGTCGCCTTGGTTCACTGGAGCAAGTGAAGGGAAGGAAAGAGGCCAGCAATTACAAACAGCTTGTGACTCATTTTTAGCAGCATAATTGGGCTCACAGAGGAGGGTCTGTCCACTGAAACAGTTCAAAGTCCTAGAGAAACAAACGTTTATGGTTTATCTATTCAAAAGAATACTCAACAGCCATTCAGACAAGGTAGTAAAGGCATGTCCAACTTCAGGGAAAGCTGTCCGTAAAGTGTTGTTAATTATAAGCTTCTACCTGGAGTTTGGAGAGTGAGCATAGGTTCACACAAAACAAAAGTTCTGAAAGAATACATACCCAAGTAGCAGCCATGCCTATTTCAGGTTGAGGTATAATGTCTTCCTTTGTTACTTCCTTCCCCTCCTTCTTTTCTTTCTTCTTTCTTTTTGAATTTTCTCAATACTTTTCAGTGAGAATTTATGACTTTTGGCGTTTCCAGAAACTTTCATTGGGTTCTCTGGGTACTCCTGAGTACATGTTCAGACCCTAAAGCCTCTTCCTCCTCTGGCCTCGCCCCACCTCCCCGTAGGGCCTCTGGGACTCGCTACTCTGGCTCTGCAGTAAATGAGAACACTTTGAAAATCAGGCCTGGTACCTCTTGTCCAAGTGATCCTGGGAAGTTTTATTACTCAATGGTCCTCATGTTTATTGTCTGTGAAATAAAAAACTTAGTAATGCCTATAGTCAAGCACTGTGGTCATATAAGGGAATTATGTTATCCAATGAGGCCAATTGAGATAATAAATGAAAAGTGTTTGTTGACTGTAACCCATGTGCAATTCTTAGCTCTTATAATATCCTTGCTATCCACACAGGAATAGGAGAAGTCAAGAGGACCTAAGCCCAGCTGATAGGACTGCTCCTTACAAGTGGCTTACAGGTGTGTGGTGGTGTAATCATTCATTTTTGACAGAAATGCTGTTATTGAAATCAGATTTCCCTACTTGTCTCAGTAATGTCTTTCTAGTCATTGTTTTCACATTTTGATATTTAATCAAAAAGGCTTTTAGAAACTCCAGCTATGAAATGTGAAGAAAGTGGTCTACAAGTATGAAATGTCCTGAAACGTAGCTGACTGTAGGTCCTGGCTCTAGGGTTGGAAGAATAGAGCCCCAGGTTGCAGCATGGTCAATAGCCAGATTCTCTAAAGACATCCCCAGAGTCTCTGGTGAAACTGATCTTATGCCTAGGGTTAGATTGAAACAACCATATTAATAAAAATTGTGATTCAGAATTGCCCCTTTGACAGTGAATTATTGACCCCATGAAGAATATTGGCATACATGAATGATCTTCACTCCAAAATAAAAAATGTAAATGCATTTTGCTTGTTACTTATATGTCTATTCTCTGCTTTCTCACAATGCTGCTGGAGTGGGTTGCCATTTCCTTCTCCAATGCATGGAAGTGAAAAGTGAAAGTGAAGTCGCTCAGTTGTGTCCGACTCTTCGCGACCCCATGGACTGCAGCCTACCAGGCTTCTCTGTCCGTGGGATTTTCCAGGCAAGAGTACTGGAGTGGGGTGCCATCGCCTTCTCCTTCTCACGATGCAGACATAGTTCAATTCTTTTATACTTAGAAGCTTTTTGACCGAAGTCTTAAAAACATACACAATGACAGATAAGAAGTATAGCATCTCATCCACTTTATTTTTTAATTTTTCTTGGTGTGCTGCTCAGCATGTGGAGCATGTAGGAAAGGCTCAGGTCTGTAGAAAATTTTTATATTCTAAAGTGGTGCTTTGAAAACCCCAATGGGCAGACAGGTCACCCAGGGACTCTTGTTACTTGTGGATTGTGCTTCATTAGGTTTAAGATGGGCTCCTGAGTCTGTTTCTAAAGGCACACAGGTGGTGCTTGTTCTACTGGTCTGCTGACCATAATTTGACTAACAAGCTGAAAGGTACAGCCCACGGGTATGCATTTGATTTCTATTAAAGAAGTAGAAGAGGCTGCTGCTGCTGCTTCTGCTAAGTCGTGTCCGACTCTGTGCGACCCCATAGACTGCAGCCCACCATTCCTAAGTATCCCAAGCTTCCTACTGTCAGCCTCAACTGCGCATGCTCTTCGCCTAGTGTGGCCCACAAGTTCAACCCTGCAGGAACCAAGGTATGTCCTATTGTTTTGTGTTACCTTATTGAATAATATATTAGAAAGAGCTTGCAGAAGTGCACACAAGAACAAAACTGAAAAGAAGTCTGCATCTGTGGCTGTCGCCTGCCAAAGAGACTAAAGTAGTTCATGAGAAAGACTGAGCAGTACTACTGACCTATCGTTTAAAATGCCTTGTGAATTAAATCATTCTCTCTTAACTTCAAGTTTTAAAGTGTCATCTCAAATATTTTGCATTTTGTGTGTGGGGGGGGCAGGGCGGGGACACACTCAGAAGAACTGTTCAGAAGGAGAACGATTAGAATTTGTCAATGATTTGAATAAATAGAAATAATACATAAGTTAAACAGTGGCAGATTTCAAGAATTAATAATGTTGATAAGATGCTGCTTTTATCCAGAGAAAGGGGGAATTAGCAACAGGGAGCAGGTTTGGGGGAAAGAAAAAAAGGGAGGAAAAGAATAAACTATAATTCATACAGTTTGGGACCTCTTAGTTTTTTCTAGTAACTGGTTGGAAATGTAGGAATGTCTTTTATGGAGCCCAAGGGAGAAGAAAATTTCAGAAAAGTGGGTAGAGCAACCTCCATTGCTAAATGCTGCTGGTGTGATGTTGCGTGTGAGTTGAACAGTGGAACAAAGTACAAGAGAACATGTAGTCTTTGAAAAAGCAATCTTAACGGAACAGTTAAAGTTCAGAGTCGAGCAGTGGTATTAAGGCACTGGAAGGTGAGTCTCATGTAAGTCAGTATTGTAGGTAGTCGGTGGAAAGTAGAAAGAAAAAGGAAATTTAATCTCAAACCAACATATATCTGAATCAGTTGGGGCGCTTGTAATAACACTGTTTTCTGGGCCCCACCACCAGAGTTCCACACTCTATAGGTCAGATATGAAGCCCCAGGAATGTGCAGTTCTAATACATCCCATGCACTGGGGTTACATGGTTGGGGGCCACTCTTTGGAAATAATGGATTTAAATCAGGCTTTTGTAACCTTGGCAATATTACCATTTTAGACAGATAATTCTTTGTTGTACAGAGCTGTCCCGGGCTTTATAAGATGTGTACCAACATATCTGGCCTCTACCCACTAGATGCCAGTTGCATCCCCAGGATAATACAACTAAACATGCTTATAGGTATTACCAAATGTCCCCTGAGGGTCAGAATTGCCCCCAAATGGGAACCACAACTTTAGATAATTCAACAAATCTGAAAAGACTGTGAGAAAATCCAGAAATGATGAAGGGGCTTGGTCTGAAAAATGAAGATCCATGTGAAACAATGGAACAGAGTAGTAATCCATGCTCTTCAAAATTTAATGACCAGGTTATGATAAGGGCTCAGTGTTTGGCTTTTAAGTGAATTAACCCCAGACAATCAACTTGGAACTAACTTGCGCTGTAATTTCAAGCTGCTTTCAGCTTTCCTCATCCTGGAGTCCTGCAAAGCATTTTTAGTCAGCTGTCCCTGATACATGAATGACCCTTTGTCTTCTAAAATGTGGGCTTTCTGGATCACTGCCTCACTTATGTTTAAGTGTCCTCAATTATGACTTTCTTATTCTGAAGCCCCTGCTATTTATTAGACAAAGGAACATTTTGTACCAGGTTATCAAGTTTATTCTGTGCTCCAAAGTTTTGTTTAATGTCTTTTGGGGGGCTGTCTTCTAGCAGCATATCGTTGAGTCTTGCCTTTTTTTTTTTTTTTTTTAAATCCAATCTGGGTGAGAAGCGGCCGCAACGCCGAGCAGAGGAGGCAGGAACCCGAAGGCAAGCAGGAGCTGGGTGGGGACCATGGCCGGGATCACCGTCATGGCCGCGATCGCCGTCACCGAGGCGGTGAAGCGCAAGATCCAGGTTCTGCAGCAGCAGGCCAATGATGCAGAGGAGAGGGCCAAGCGCCTCCAGCGGAAAGTGGAGGGAGAAAGATGGGCCCGAGAACAGGCTGAGGCTGAAGTGGTCTCCTTAAACCGTAGGATCCAGCTGGTTGAAGAGGAGCTGAACCGAGCTCAAGAGCGCCTGGCTACTGCCCTGCAAAAGCTGGAGGAAGCTGAGAAAGCTGCTGATGAGAGCGAGAGAGTTATGAAGGTTATTGAAAACCAAGCCTTAAAAGATGAAGAAAAAATGGAACTCCAGGAAATCCAACTCAAAGAAGCTACGCACATTGCAGAAGAGGCAGACAGGAAGTATGAAGAGGTGGCTCGCAAGTTGGTGATTATTGAGGGAGACTTGGAGCGCACAGAGGAGCGAGCGGAGCTGGCAGAGTCCCGTTGCCGAAAGATGGGTGAGCAAATCAGACTGATGGACCAGCACCTGAAGTGTCTGAGTGCTGCTGAAGAAAAGTTCTCTCAAAAAGAAGACAAATATGAGGAAGAGATAAAGATTCTCACCGATAAACTCAAGGAGGCAGAGACTCGTGCTGAGTTTGCTGAGAGATCGGTAGCCAAGCTGGAAAAGACAATTGATGATTTGGAAGATAAACTGAAATGCACCAAAGAGGAGGACCTCTGTACACAAAGGATGCTGAACCAGACTCTGCTTGACCTGAATAAAATGTAGAGCACCCCAGCCCCGCCCTGCCGCTGCTCCTCCCTCTCACCCCGACTCCGACTCCACTGGGGCCGGCCTGCCCGAAGCTGACCTTTAAACGGAGGGCTGATCTTGAACTGGAAGGCTGCTTTCTCCTTTCGCCACCTCTCCCACTCCCCTACTCCTGTGTCCTTTTCGCCAAATGGTCTCTGCCTCTCCCCAGAGATTCCAGTTGGGCTGGAGCCTGAGCACCTTTGGGAACGTTTAAGGGAATGTGAGCACAATACAAAGTGTCTTTAAAAGCATGTTGTGATGTACACATTTTGTAATTACCTTTTTTGTTCTTGATGTTACAACCATTTGTAAAAAAAACATTCCAGATAATTCCGTAGAACTGAAGCAGCAGTCTAATCCTTTTCTCACTTTTGGAAGGTAACATTTCAGCTTAATGCATATTGCCTTCTCCAGAGAGAAAGGGAAAAGGTTTGGGCCTGCCTTACTGAGAGCCTAGCAGCCCAGAGAAAGGCTCCATTTGGGGAAACCTCATTGCCCTGTAAAAAGTACCTGCCAAACCAGAAAGATGATTCCGGGAGGAGTTAACCAAAAAAAAAAAAAAAATGCTGTTCAGGTTTTCAGCTTTACGGTATCTTTGGAAAACCTTTTTTTTTTTTCTTTTTTCATCAGAAGTGACCAAACAATTAAGATGGTGAAACCTGAGACCAAATCCTTGTCCCAGCTCTACCCTGTTCCCAACTGCTCACAGAATGGATCATGTGCCCCTTATATTGAAGTGACCACTTATTTGTTCTCCTGCCTCCTTGAAAGAAAGGAAAGAAAATTATGTTTTGCCACTGATTTAGCCATATGAGACTTGTCTCATCACCCTTTTCTGGGTCTGAAGCTGCTGTCTCTAAAAGTGCCATCTCACCGTGCTTTGTATCGGTTAGTGCTGGAGAAATCTTGAAAAGCGTATGTACAAAACTTGTAAATTTTTATATTTTGGAACGTTGCTTCTTTGGGGTTGAGGCACACTGGTCACCCCTCTGCCTGTGAGAGCTCTCTACACTCTGTGGGCTAGCAGTGCGCTGATCTTTTAAAGTTTCTTTCCCTACCCAATCCCCCCTTTTTGATGAGGTTTCAGTGAGGTCTGTTAGGGGTGCGTCCTGCAGCTTAATTGGCTTAAAATGTTCTCTCCTTTGGTGTAGTCTCTTTGGGGACCAACTGGGAGAAAAAAAACCAATAGTGTAACTGTTTTGATACTGAAAATTGATAAATGTCTTTTTGAAATAAAGAACCAGTCCCTCCAAAATAAATAAATCAATCCAATCTGACAATCTGTTTTTTTAATTTATTTATATTAATTAGAGGCTAATTACAATATTGTATTGGTTTTGCCATACATCAACATGAATCCGCCACGGCGTACACATGTTCCCAATCCTGAACCCCCCTCCCACCTCCCTCCCCATACCATCTTCTGGGTCATCCCAGTGCACCAGCCCCAAGCTTCCTGTATCCTGAATCGAACCTGGACTGGCAATTCGTTTCTTATATGATATTATACATGTTTCAATGCCATTCTCCCAAAACATCCCCCCCACCGCCGCCACCCACCACAGAGTCCAAAAGACTGTTCTATACATCTGTGTCCCTTTTGCTGTCTCCCATACAGGGTTATCATTACCACCTTTCTAAATTCCATATATATGCATTAGTATACGGTATTGGTGTTTTTCTTTCTGGCTTACTTCACTCTGTATAATAGGCTCCAGTTTCATCCACCTCATTAGAACAGAGTCAGATGTATTCTTTTTAATGGCTGAGTAATATTCCATTGTATATATGTACCACAGCTTATCCATTCATCTGCTGATGGACATCTAGGTTGTTTCCATGTCCTGGCTATTATAAACAGTGCTGCGATGAACATTGGGGTACATGTGTCTGTTTCAATTCTGGTTTCCTCAGTGTGTATGCCCAGCAGTGGGATTGCTGAGTTGTATGGAAGTTCTATTTCTAGTTTTTTAAGGAATCTCCACACTGTTCTCCATAGTGGCTGTACTAGTTTGCATAAGAGAGTTCCCTTTTCTCCACATCCTCTCTAGCATTTATTGCTTGTAGACTTTTGGGTCACAGCCATTCTGACTGGCGTGAAATGGTACCTCATTGTGGTTTTGATTTGCTTTTCTCTGATAATGAATGATGTTGAGCATCTTTTCATGTGTTTGTTAGCCATCTGTATGTCTTCTTTGGAGAAATGTCGATTTAGTTCTTTGGTCCATTTTTTGATTGGTTCGTTTATTTTTCTGGAATTGAGCTGCAGGAATTGCTTGTATATTTTTGAGATAAGTTGTTTGTCAGTTGCTTCATTTGCTATTATTTTCTCCCATTCTGAAGGCTGCTTTTTCACCTTGCTTATAGTTTCTTTTGTTGTGCAGAAGCTTTTAATTTTAATTAGATACCATTTGTTTATTTTTGCTTTTATTTCCAATATTCTGGAAGGTGGGTCATAGAGGATCCTGCTGTGATGTATGTCGGAGAGTGTTTTGCCTATGTTCTCCTCTAAGAGTTTTATAGTTTCTGGTATTATGTTCAGACCTCTAATCCATTTTGAGTTTATTTTTGTGTATGGTGTTAGAAAGTGTTCTAGTTTCATTCTTTTACAAGTAGTTGACCAGTTTTCCCAGCACCACTTGTTAAAGAGATTGTCTTTAATCCATTGTATATTCTTGCCTCCTTTGTCAAAGATAAGGTGTCCATAGGTGCATGGGTTTATCTCTGGGCTTTCTATTTTGTTCCCTTGATCTATATTTCTGTCTTTGTGCCAGTACCATACTGTCTTGATGACTGTGGCTTTGTAGTAGAGCCTGAAGTTAGGCAGGTTGATTCCTCCAGTTCCATTCTTCTTTCTCAAGATTGCTTGGCTATTCGAGGTTTTTTGTATTTCCATACAAATTGTGAACTTATTTGTTCTAGCTCTGTGAAAAATACCATTGGTAGCTTGATAGGGATTGCATTGAATCTATAGATTGCTTTGGGTAGTATACTCATTTTCATGATATTGATTCTTCCAATCCATGAACATGGTATATTTCTCCATCTATTAGTGTCCTCTTTGATTTCTTTCACCAGTGTTTTATAGTTTTCTATATATAGGTCTTTAGTTTCTTTAGGTAGATATATTCCTAAGTATTTTATTCTTTTCATTGCAATGCTGCTGCTGCTAAGTCACTTCAGTCATGTCCGACTCTGTGCAACCCCACAGACGGCAGCCCACTAGGCTCCTCTGTCACTGGGATTCTCCAGGCAAGAATACTGGAGTGGACTGCCATTTCCTTTTCCAATGCATGAAAGTGAAAATTGAAAATGAAGTTGCTCAGTTGTGCCTGACTCTTAGCAACCCCATGGACTGCAGCCTACCAGGCTTCTCCATCCATGGGATTTTCCAGGCAAGAGTACTGGAGTGGGGTGAATGGAATTGTTTCCTTAATTTCTGTTTATATTTCCTCATTATTAGTGTATAGGAATGCAAGGATTTCTGTGTGTTGATTTTATATCCTGCAACTTTACTATATTCATTGATTAGTTCTAGTAATTTTCTGGTGGAGTCTTTAGGGTTTTCTACGTAGAGGACAACGTCATCTGCAAACAGTGAGAGTTTTACTTCTTCTTTTCCAATTTGGATTCCTTTTATTTCTTTTTCTGCTCTGATTGCTGTGGCCAAAACTTCCAAAACTATGTTGAATAGTAGTGGTGAAAGTGGGCACCCTTGTCTTATTCCTGACTTTAGGGGAAATGCTTTCAGTTTTTCACCATTGAGGATAATGTTTGCTGTGGGTTTGTCATATATAGCTTTTATTATGTTGAGGTATGTTCCTTCTATCCCTGCTTTCTGGAGAGTTTTTATCATAAATGTATGTTGAATTTTGTCAAAGGCTTTCTCTGCATCTATTGAGATAATCATATGGCTTTTATTTTCAATTTGTTAATGTGGTGTATTACATTGATTGATTTGCGGATATTGAAGAATCCTTGCATCCCTGGGATAAAGCCCACTTGGTCATGGTGTATGATCTTTTTAATGTGTTGTTGGATTCTGATTGCTAGAATTTTGTTAAGGATTTTTGCATCTATGTTCATCAGTGATATTGGCCTGTAGTTTTCTTTTTTTGTGGCATCTTTGTCAGGTTTTGGTATTAGGGTGATGGTGGCCTCATAGAATGAGTTTGGAAGTTTCCCTTCCTCTGCAATTTTCTGGAAGAGTTTGAGTAGGATAGGTGTTAGCTCTTCTCTAAATTTTTGGTAGAATTCAGCTGTGAAGCCGTCTGGACCTGGGCTTTTGTTTGCTGGAAGATTTCTGATTACAGTTTCAATTTCTGTGCTTGTGATGGGTCTGTTAAGATTTTATATTTCTTCCTGGTTCAGTTTTGGAAAGTTGTACTTTTCTAAGAATTTGTCCATTTCTTCCACGTTGTCCATTTTACTGGCATATAATTGCTGATAGTAGTCTCCTATGATCCTTTGTATTTCTGTGTTGTCTTTTGTGATCTCTCCATTTTCATTTCTAATTTATTGATTTGATTTTTCTCCCTTTGTTTCTTGATGAGTCTGGCTAATGGTTTGTCAATTTGATTTATCCTTTCAAAGAACCAGCTTTTGGCTTTGTTGATTTTTGCTATGGTCTCCTTTGTTTCTTTTGCATTTATTTCTGCCCTAATTTTTAAGATTTCTTTCCTTCTACTAACCCTGGGGTTCTTTATTTCTTCCTTTTCTAGTTGCTTTAGGTGTACAGTTAGGTTATTTATTTGACTTTTTCTTGTGTCTTGAGGTATGCCTGTATTGCTATGAACTTTCCCCTTAGGACTGCTTTTACAGTGTCCCACAGGTTTTGGGTTGTTGTGTTTTCATTTTCACTTGTTTCTATGCATATTTTGATTTATTTTTTTTATTTCTTCTGTGATTTGTTGGTTATTCAGCAGTGTGTTGTTCAGCCTCCATATGTTGGAATTTTTAATAGTTTTTCTCCTGTAATTAAGATCTAATCTTACTGCATTGTGGTCAGAAAAGATGCTTGGAATTATTTCAATTTTTTTGAATTTACCAAGGCTAGATTTATGGCCCAGGATGTGATCTATCCTGGAGAAGGTTCCATGTGCACTTAAGAAAAAGGTGAAATTCATTGTTTTGGTGTGAAATGTCCTATAGATATCAATTAGGTCTAACCGGTCTATTGTATCATTTAAAGTTTGTGTTTCTTTGTTAATTTTCTGTTTAATTGATCTATCCATAGGTGTGAGTGCGGTATTAAAGTCTCCCACTATTATTGTGTTATTGTTAATATCCCCTTTCATACTTGTTAGCATTTGTCTTACATATTGTGGTGCTCCTATGTTGGGCGCATATATATTTATAATTGTTATATCTTCTTCTTGGATTGATCCTTTGATCATTATGTAATGTCCTTCTTTGTCTCTTTTCACAGCCTTTGTTTTAAAGTCTATTTTATCTGATATGTGTATTGCTACTCCTGCTTTCTTTTGTACTCTATTTGCATGGAATATCTTTTTCCAGCCCTTCACTTTCAGTCTGTATATGTCCCTTGTTTCAAGGTGGGTCTCTTGTAGACAACATATGTAGGGGTTTTGTTTTTGTATCCATTCAGCCAGTCTTTGTCTTTTGGTTGGGGCATTCAACCCATTTACGTTTAAGGTAATTATTAATAAGTATGATCCCGTTGCCATTTACTTTATTGTTTTAGGTTCGAATTTATACACTGTTTTTGTGTTTCCCGTCTAGAGAATACCCTTTAGTATTTGTTGGAGAGCTGGTTTGGTGGTGCTGAATTCTCAGCTTTTGCTTGTCTGTAAAGCTTTTGATTTCTCCTTCATATTTGAATGAGATCCTTGCTGGGTACAGTAATCTGGGCTGTAGGTTATTTCCTTTCATCACTTTAAGTATGTCTTGCCATTCCCTCCTGGCCTGAAGAGTTTCTATTGAAAGATCAGCTGTTATCCTTATGGGAATTCCCTTGTGTGTTATTTGTTGTTTTTCCCTTGCTGCTTTTAATATTCGTTCTTTGTGTTTGCTCTTTGTTAATTTGATTAATATGTGTCTTGGGGTGTTTCGCCTTGGGTTTATCCTGTTTCGGACTCGCTGGGTTTCTTGGACTTGGGTGATTATTTCCTTCCCCATTTTAGAGAAATTTTCAACTATTATCTCCTCAAGTATTTTCTCATGGTCTTTCTTTTTGTCTTCTTCTGGGACTCCTATGATTCGAATGTTGGAGTGTTTAATATTGTCCTGGAGGTCTCTGAGATTGTCCCCATTTCTTTTAATTCGTTTTTCTTTTTTCCTCTCTGATTCATTTATTTCTACCATTCCATCTTCTAATTCACTAATCCTATCTTCTGCCTCCGTTATTCTACTATTTGTCACCTCCAGAGTGTTTTTTATCTCATTTATTGCATTATTCATTATATATTGACTCTTTTTTATTTCTTCTAGGTCCTTGTTAAACCTTTCTTGCATTTTCTCAATCCTTGTCTCCAGGCTATTTGTGATTCCACTTTTATTTCAAGATTTTGGATCATTTTCACTATCATTATTCGGAATTCTTTATCAGGTAGATTCCCTATCTCTTCCTCTATTGTTTGGTTTGGTGGGGATTTATCCTGTTCCTTTACCTGCTGGGTATTCCTCTGTCTCTTCATCTTGTTTATATTACTAAGTTTGGGGTGTCCTTTCTGTATTCTGGCAGTTTGTGGAGTTCTCTTTATTATGGAGTTTCCTCGCTGTGGGTGGGGTTGTATCTGTGGCTTGTCAAGGTTTCTTGATTCGGGAAGCTTGTGTCCGTGTTCTGGTGGGTGGAGCTGGATTTCTTCTCTCTGTAGTGCAATGAAGAGTCTAGTAACGAGTTATGAGATGTCAATGGTTTTGGAGTAACTTTGGGCAGCCTGTATATTGAAGCTCAGGGCTGTGTTCCTGTGTTGCTGGAGAATTTGCTTGGTATGTCTTGTTCTGGTACTTGTTGGCCCTTGGCTGGTG